>NC_079431.1:7352204-7483372 GCF_026213295.1 Gadus chalcogrammus
TCAGTGCAGCACTTGCCCCAGTTTCCATGGCACCCTCTTTGTGCCCACACTCCAATGTTCTCCCGATGCCCACTCCACTTTCTCGTTTGCCCACATTCACGGCTTACACGGTTTTGTATTGATGTGTGTCAATGCACATGCTAGTGTTAATGTGAGCTTGCATTCATATGGTAATTCCATTAGTGAGTCCCATGTTTCGTGGGTTAACTCATAACACCCAGCTAGATACAATGACAGCAAAGGTTAAATGATAGGCTTTTTCCCACAGAATCCACCGATAAACATTTATACGTCTATTATAGCTTTTTCCACATCAACAATGTTTCAATGTTGATTTTTCCACTAACACCGATCTAGGTGATCAATGCATTCCGGTCCCCAGATAAGAGAGTACACACTCTCTTATCATCACCTACTGACTACTGTCTTTTGCATGGGCAATGAATCGGCCACACCGTTTCGACAAATCTGTCACCCTGCCGCTCTATCACGCTCCTGCTTCCTGCTTCTCTCACCTGCTGCCCTCTTTCTCTCTCTGCAGGTAGGACAGGTGAGCAGCACGATATCCTACCTGAGTTTGATGTGGAGATTATGCCAGGTACGGCCCCCTCACCCTCCTGCCTCTTTTTCTCACCCCCTCTCTCCCTCTCTCCCGCGCTGGCACCCACTGGCTTCACTAATGATTGTGTCTTCTTTTACAAACTCTGGCCAATCGAACACCTCTTTTGTTGACAAACACTCAATCTTGGTGGCAAATGGAAACTGTACTGCTTTATTTATTTGTCTTAATTTGTCTGTGCCTGTGCCCTTCGTCTGATTACCACACAGCGGTGGAATATATGTAATATATTGGGATTTTTCTTACACCGTTTAATCACATTTAAAATTAGAATTCCGTTGAAATCTATTTATACGCTTTCCCTAAATGAATGGGCTAAAGGAACTCCTCCGACAATGTGTGTATACATGGAACAGGGAGATGAATGAACTAAATTAGTTACTTTGGACACACCCTAAGAAAGAATGTGGATAGGAGTCAGACTACTAGAGAGATGCGATAAGAGCAGATGGACAGATTTTGTAGAATTACCAACACGTTGCTTTAATTCATGTTTATGTGTGTGTGTGTGTGTGTGTGTGTGTGTGTGTGTGTGTGTGTGTGTGTGTGTGTGTGTGTGTGTGTGTGTGTGTGTGTGTGTGTGTGTGTGTGTGTGTGTGTGTGTGTGTTTTATATCTTTAATGCTGTGTTATCTGTGTCTGTGAGCAGAGAAGGCAGCTTTCAGGATATTTTTTTAGGTGTATGTTTGATCATGGTCACATGATTCATGAGCATGCCTTCATGATGAACACATTACAGTTTTAAATTCTTGTGAATATTCAGTCATACTTCCTCGAATAAGACCTCAATAGATTACAGTAATGGTATCTGATTACTTGAAGGGAAAAATACGTAGACCTCTTATCTGTGTAATGTATGTCTTATCTCTCTGTGTGTGTGTGTGTGTGTGTGTGTGTGTGTGTGTGTGTGTGTGTGTGTGTGTGTGTGTGTGTGTGTGTGTGTGTGTGTGTGTGTGTGTGTGTGTGTGTGTGTGTGTGTGTGTGCCCCTCTGTCTGCGTGTGTATTTGTGTGTGTGTAACTGTGCGTGTGTCTGTCTTTGCGTGTGTGTGTATCGGTGTGTGTGTCTCCGGGCGTATGCGTCTGTGCGTGTGTGTGTGTGCGTGCGTGCGTGCGTGTGTGCGTGTGTGTTTCCAGAGTGGGTGTTTGTTGGATGTGTTGCCCTGGGCAGTGTCCTCTTCCTGTTGCTGCTGGGCGTCTGCTGGTGCCAGTGCTGCCCCCACTCCTGCTGCTGCTACCTCCGCTGCTGCTGCTGTCCGGAGACCTGCTGCTGTCCACGCCACTGTGGGTAGTCACGCACACACGCACACGCACACGCACACACACAGTTTGTGCCATATCACCGATTTTTATTCTACCTCTTTTGAGAATCAATGGCTTTGATAGAAAACACTAAGATCTATCCATAAATATTTAAAGATCCAAACAAATGGAAAAGCTTAATAAAGCAGTAATACGTGCAAGTAATGCAATACCATTACACACAAACACAATTTACGAAAATGGCAGCGCCTCATATAGACACACATGCACCAACACACAACAACACATAAGCACAAATATGCACACACACACACACACACACACACACACACACACAACGGCTTCATTTCCTCGTTCCATTGTAAAACTGGATATCTGCTGCAAGAAAAAACCCAAAATCAAATATTTGTCCTCTTTCGTTGTTCCCTTCACCCAGTGTACGAGGCAGGCAAGATGGCGAAGACTGGCCAGCTGCCCCAGACCCTCCAGCCGTCCCAGGTACCAGTGTACCCCTACTACATCCCTGGGGTGCCCACCCTGGTCCCTCTAGCCCCTCCGGCCCATGCAGAGCCCAAGATGTCCTCTTTTCCCTCAATTGAAAATAACCTAGCGGCAGGTAGGTGTGAGCAGTTGTCGAACAAACGGCAGACCACACGGTCTCGTTGGCCACCATGGTAACCATCATTAACCCCCATCCCATTTCTTTCTGTGTGTTTTTCCTAGTCTTTATGTATACCTCAACGTGTCTATCTGTGCATGTTTGCTAACGTATGTTTTGCCTGAACGTGGGCATGTCTGTACTGTAGACTAAATGTCGCATGTATGCGTGTGTGTGTGTGTCCTTGCCTTTTTTACGGCCCCGTGTGCATGCATGTGCCTGTCCATGTCCACAGCGAGAAGTGGTTATCGGCACCAGGCCAATGAAGCTCTGTACCGCGTAGAGAAGGAGCTGGCTAAGTTCCCCTCTACAAAGATGGTCACGCTCCAACGTAAGACTACGAAAGGACTAGGGAGCAGCTCCACATGTAGTCTGTGTGACGGCATGATGCTTTGTGTTGGTGCTGGGCGTTTGTGTTGATCTAAAGTTTCTTTTGTCAGCGATTGCGTACATTACAACATCATCCTCATCTCGTTTTCACATTCATTATTGTAGAACTTTGATGGCTTCTGTCCTTGTTGAAACAATTGTGAACGTGATTGCCTTTGCTAAGATGGCAGTCCCTGTAAATGACAATAGACTATGTGTCTCTACATCCTACATTGGTACCTTTGTTCTATGTAATATAATACAAAGATATTGTCACTAGGCTTATCAGACATTAAAAGCCTGTTACAGGAAGTAACTGGATATGGCTATACTACTATCACTACATGTCCACTCCAAACAATGGATGACCCAGTTTTACAGTGCACATGTCTAATGATTTAACCTTTCGTACTTTGGGACGGTTAGTGAATGGTATTATAACAAAAATCGAATCACATATAAAACAGTCTGGTTTCTGTATATACGTACCGTTTCCCGCACGTCCTCATCATTCAATTCCTGTCCGAACAGCCAGGAGCCTATCAGAGCTGAGCTCGCTCCATGAAGGCGGGAACGTGGATTTCAGGCACACCTACCAGACGGTCCAGATGAAGGCGCTCCCGTCCATAGTGGACCTTGACGACCAATCAGCTCACCGGGCGGCTCCGCCCACTCAGGGTCGCAGGGGGAGGCGGCTCAGAGGCAACCAGTCGGACAACGAGCTGGACCGAAGGTCAGCTCCTCGTGGACATCTTCCAGCCGAGTGTCCCACCATCTGAAATTAGGAGCTCATTAACACCCCCAGTTGATACCCCTTTTCAGATTTTATACATTTAAAACATAGATGAATAGGTCAACAGGCCAATCCCTTATTTATTATTAATTATCATATGGGAAGGGGGGAAAGCCTTAGAGGAATGTGATGAAGTGTGGCCAATCAGTTATTATTAATTATCATATGGGGCAGGGAAGCCTTACAGGAATGTGATGAATTGTTGCACCAGCTCTTCCGTAATCGTGGCTGTGTTGCGGACTTTGGTGTGAAGCAGGTGGAATCCCCGCTCGGAGCACCTGCAGAGGAAGACTCTGGGCAGCAGAGGGCGCACCGGCTCTCTGGACGAGCTGGAGGAGTTTGCCCGCTCCTACGGCGGCACACGGGCCGGCCGAGGGGATCCCCGGGACCGCGACTACGACCGGGACTCCCCCGGCGGCAGCCCCCCTCGCCGTTTCCGCCGCGAGGAGTACGCCGACGACGACGGAGACTGGCGCCGGCGCAGCCCTTCGCTGGAGAAGAAGAGGAGGGGCACGTGGGACAGCGACCGTCCTTCGCGCCCCTCCGACCGCCGCGCACGCGACGACCGGGGCTACGACGACGGCTTCCTGAGCAGCGTCCTGGACAGCAAGGTCAGGGGTCGGGCGGGGCGCGTCGGGGGTGGCGGGGGCAGGCCGGAGGAGGACAGCGATACCCCCTCCAAGGGCAGCTCCAGGGGGAAGGGCAGCGACTGCTACTACAGCCGGTCGTCTAGCAACCGTCCCGAGGAAGAGGACTCCCTGCCGCCCTACTCAGAGCTGGAGGGTGAGAGGTACCGCAGGGCCGAGGTGAGCTCGGACCGGTACCGCGATGTGGAACCGCCCAGCAAAGAGCGCTATCGCACCGTAGAACCGCCCAGCAGCGAGCGGTATCGCACCGTAGAACCGCCCAGTAACGAACGCTATCGCACCGTAGAACCGCCCAGTAACGAACGCTATCGCACCGCGGAGCCGCCCAGTAATGAGCGGTATCGTGCCGCGGAACCGCCCAGTAATGAGCGGTATCGTGCCGTGGAACCGCCAACCCGGGAGGTTCTTCGCACAGCAGAACCGTCCAGCAACCAGCGGTACCGCACCGTAGAGCCGCCCGGCACCGAGCGGTACAGGACAGCCGACCCGGACGCGAGGCCGTTCTCTTACCTCCCAGCGCCCCAGAGGGGGCCGCACCACGCCTTACCGGGGGGCCGGGAGGAGCTGGAGAGAAACCGGAACCTGGTGAGTTACTTGTAGTACCAAAGAAGGCCTCCGGCTCGGCTCTGGTTTCTGTGGATGGAAGATCCAAACACAGCTCTGAATACGTTAGACGTGTTGACCGGCATTCTGAGGTTGTTGTACGTGCTCCCTGGATTGGATGAATGATCATTTTGAACTGGTTACATATATGTGGACATATATGCATATCTTCTTTCTGACTTCTCTCCTAACCTATTTCCGTTTCAACTCATTGCAACTAATAAACTTTCAATTTTAACCATGGGGCTGAGGTTTCAGCACAAAGCATGTTACAGTGTCATTCCGACACAAATGGGCGACATTAATGCATCATATCATGTCATATATTCATATCATATCCAATACGCTACATGCTCGTGTTGCACTCCATATCAATATCAGTATTAACATGACCTGCATAGACTGACTCCACTAACCCAGCATGTTCCTCAGGGCTGGTCTCTCTAACATGTGGCTCTCCATGTGTGCTTCCCAAACAGAGCCATGCACTGAGCCGAGACAATCTGATAGTGTGACGACGCAGAACAGCGTGAGTCCTCCCCCCCCCCCCGGCTTCACACACCATTGCCATCCATCACCTTTAAAGACTTTCACACCAAGCAGTCAAAGCATCTTCTGTGTGCACTCATGAAGAACCCAACCGTTCACTTAACATGGAAAGCCCCATGGTGAAGGAAACCAAGGACCATCGCTACTTGAAAAGACTCTGGCAAGGAAATCAACGGAGATGGAGGGACATGCATGAGGAATGAATGAGAACCGCAATAGTGTGCGGAAAGAGTTTAGTACAGCAGAGTAAAGGGTGTACGCGTTCTGACTGAGGAGTAATGCTGATAGCACCTGCCTATAGGTATTTATATGAATGAAAATGAAGGTGCTTTCCTGCAGGTCGGAGGTTGCTCTTATGGTCCTCTTAGATCAGCAGCGTGACGAATAAACAATAATAATGCCATTGCCAAGGTGAGTGCCATTCTGTACCAGTGCCCAGTTGTTCTGAATCATCCAATTTGTTGCCAATTTTGTATGTATTTTCGTATGCATTTTTTTATTCCAGTACATTCCTTGTGTTGTGTTACATTCAGCAAAAAGAGTTCACGGCACTTTGATCCGGATTTTTCTACAATATTTTTTCATTTCAGTTTGTTTCTCACTTAAATTGCCACAGCTCAGGTTTACTCTGTTCATGCGTGTGTGTGTGTGTGTTTGCGCGTGCGTGTGTGTACACGAACACGTAGGAGTGAGTCTGTGAATGACTGTGGATGACTGAGTGCTTTTGTTTGTGCTATATATCTGATGTGCTTTAGTACTTTTTGTAGCCAGTATGTATCATTGTATGGTAATATATATTGAAATGCACTGAAACTATCCAAACCCATTTGTTACATTATGAAAATATACAGGCCTAGGCTATTCCATGGGCTTGGAGTTTGTGCCATAGCACATTTTTGTATTATACTTGCTTGGAAAAAATCAATGCCTTCGAAATAAAAAAAACTATGATCTATTCATAAATGTCTACGTATGTGTGTGGTCACTATTCCTGATAAAATTTTGATAATGTGTGTTTACCCTGGATAATGAGTATGTTTTCTTATCGTTGCTTATCAGAAATATACAAAACAAAACAAACACTTCACTGTTCTGACAACCATCATTTATACAACTGTGTACAATTTTACAATAAGGCATGTACCCCTCAATAACAATTAAGGGAAAGCAATTATGTGTTAACATAATTATTACATATTTTATTACGTTTCCCAAATGATATTGTTAACTGAAACCTACCATAGCAGGTCAATAATAAAGATTATAGGTACAAACAAAAATGTATGAGTGACTTTTTCCCAGACTTTCTCACAATATTAGGGAAAAAGCCTAGAAACAGAAAGGTCAAAATTAAGCCAATTCTCGAAAACCAGATGAGATGTAGTTTATCCCTAAAGATCTTTTAAGTAGGCTGTAGGCTACCCATTCAACAGAGAACAGTACTTGAGCCAGGAAGGAGTGTTTTGAATAAACTGAATAGGAGCCTGGAGAGATACAAACAACAGAGCCCAACCCACTTGTAGGCTGCTATGCGACGCATGTTGCAAAAGGCCACATGTAACTAAATCACCAACACTAAAGGGTGTTCGGGCGCGGTGAGCAATCGTCTCTTTACCAGCTTTCTTTATTTTCCGTTGTACATTTTGATCTATTTTATTCACGGAGAAATCCACCTGTTGTTCCGAGGGAGGGGTCAGTGATGTCACCTGAAGCTGGGGGATGGGACGCTAGTGCCGCTGGTTATTCCCTGTGAGGAAAGTTGTTCGCCGTGCCATTAGGCCTGCTCACGATTTAACAAGCGGATACCGTGGACCAAAAAACATTAGCGCAACGATCGTATACAATTACAGATAATGTCGATAAGTTTCTACGCCACGCAGAAGTCTGGACGCTTTGTATTTTCTGGATATATTGAGTTTTAAAACGGAAAGTGTCCGTCGCTTCCGCGACAGGATTGGGAGCACAAGATGGGAAATATGATATTGGTGGCACTTCTTCTGGCTCACCTGCCCAAAGGTAATCCTGTTTCAAAACGTTTCAAGGTGCACACTAATTTAACATTTCGGCCATACCTCATCGATGTATGATATAGGTCTAAGACACATGGACAAACTGAACAAATAAAGAATGTGGACAGGTTAATAATCGACAGGTGTAAACAAGACGGCAAGGACAGCCCAGTGCCACTTTACGAGATAATGTAAAAAAAACTAAAATCTATTTCGAATGAATAGGCCTATATCTTTTTATATCGGCCTATATTTTATTTTATATTTTAAACCCTGTCTTTCGATGTACACTTGTTTCCGATTTGCGTTGTGATCTGTCAACACCCCACTGAGAGCTGTAAACATTGCAGATGATTGACAGCAGCAATTACATTTAAAGACATAGTTACTATATGTGCGTTTGCACTTCTTGAAATAAGCTCCCATGCTACCAGTTGGGTTAGATTCTTATTAGTATAACTCACTTAAAGGTTTTAAAAGTCCAAGCATGCTGCATTACAGTTCAGGCCTTGCTCTTGCTTTTACTGATAGGCCTCCTCAAATATATATTGGGTTTTGGATTCCTAAACACAATATAGGCCTAGTCTATTATTAATATTGACGTAGGCATATTCAAATGCAGTTAATGTACACTTGCATTATACCAGCCCATTCATGATGTTGTCCTATTCAGATATATTCTGTTGCAGTCTCAGTAAGTTGTATTTGTATTAATTGTCTACAATCTCTAACGTCGTCTACCACTCTCCGGCCTCATCTCTATATCAGAGCTGTTCGCCATACAGGTGATCGTTACCGAAACAGAGAGGACTACGTTTCTCTTCGGGTCGGTAATCCTCCGCTGTGACTATTCCACCTCGGCCAACGCTCAAGACGTCCTGGTTACCTGGAGGTATAAGTCTTTCTGTAAAGACCCTGTGCTGGAGTACTACTCTACGGGTGAGTGAGCCGGTGCTTGTGTGTCGCTGCAAAGAAGCCATACAAAAAAAACGCATTACGAAGAACGAACCGCGGGAGGGAACATAATATGGTGGGAGTTTCTGGAGACTTGTTCACCACAAGGCAGATTAGAAATTCACATTCCTCACGACTGGGTTGAAAAGATTCATGTTCGTAAGGCTTTTGTCACCTTTTGTGCTTGGCCAAACTTTCCAAACAGAAAACGGCATATTGAACCTGTGGAAAATATGAAAATCTAATTACACGTCACATATAATCCCCCTTACTTGGTCTTCTTGTTTATGAATTGCAACAGTCCTTTGTATGAGATCTCTCTGAATTTAGGGGCTCTCCTCTCCCCAGTTGAATAGCGTTAACTATGGAGCAAAGAGGTCTGATGCTTAATGCAAACACCTCACTTCTTTAATGTGTAAATAACCCACCTTCCACAGACAGGACCTCTTCCCTCCCCCCGTTCTAGAATGACAATGCAGGCTACAGCTAATCAGTTTAGCCCTCTCAGTCTATGTAATGTTAATGAACTAGGTGTTTACCTTTTTGATTCTTTATATCACACTGCAATCCTGTGATGTTTGCGACAATGTGACATTTCCCCATCAATGTCCTTTACATTAATTTGAAGATGCTTGGTTAAATGTAGAGGAATACTTTTTTCAATGAAATTTCTTGAGCAGTGTTGATACTATGGCATTTTCTATGATATCTCATATTAATCCTTACTTGGATGGTACTGTATCATTGAGTGTAAAGTGTTTCCCAAAATAAATCTCCCGGTAGCAGGATGGTCTCACAATGCTGAAAGAATACAGCAACAAAACACAATTTGGGAGAAAGTTATAAACATAACATCATTACCACATTGTTACATGGCTCCTGTAGGATATTATTGTCTCTTTCCCCCGGTTGGTTAATCTAACGTCCCCATCCCCCTGGTGGTCTTCACATTGATAGTCTACCAGGCGGCTCTGAGCCTTGGGCAGGACCCAGCCAACGACTGCCCGGACCGGCAGCGCACGCTGCGCACGGTGGTCCAGAAGAGGGGCACCAATGAGGCCATGCTGGGCGCGGAGTACCGCGAGCGCAAGATTACCATTCTAAACAGTGAGTCCCTCATTGTTTAGTATGTCTAGTATTGTATTGTATCATAGTACTTAACTGTGTAGCAACTGCAGTAGCTGCTATCATTGCTGTAACACGGGGTATTGGTTAGCCTAGCGATTGTTGTACTTGCACTTGGTTCTATGAACATCCTTTCTGTACTGACAGCAATATATTGATGCACTTCTTATGACAAATGTACTTATTGTAAGTCGCTTTGGATAAAAGCGTCTGCTAAATGCCCTAAATGTAAATGTAAATGTAAATGTAAATGTCACACACACACTGACCGTCGGAAAACTGTATGATCCGTGATGAAATCCCTTGGCATTTGTTTAGGTTTCGAAGTAGGACATTGGATGGTATGAACAAAAAGGCCATCGTGCCTAATTCCCCACAGCTTCTCAGCAATCATACAAAACAATAGCAACAACATGGATGATGTGCTTTGTTTGTTTTTGCCTCACGTAGAAGTCACTTTGGATAAAAGCCTCTGACCAGATGACTAAATATGCATCTATGAACCATGCACATATGTGGCCTATTTGTGAAAGTACAGCCGCTTTGTGTATGTTATATTTTGGAAGTTGTATACTTAAGGGACTGCGTGTAGGATTTGTACATGCATAACTTGCATTAATTGCCTATAAAATTGTTGTAATTTAACCAGAGAAAATGCGACCACAACATTTATTTAGGATTGTCACTAGCTTAAGTTTCTGATTTGTTATTGTCTTATCCCATGGAGCTCATGCAGGCTGCAGTTCATCTACCGGCAAAAGGAGCTCGTAATGAGTAGGAATATCTGATTCTTTCTTCACATAGTCCATTTAAATAAATTGCTATCCCTTTGCAGAGGCAGACCTGGCCATTACCGAGGTCATGTGGTGGGATAACGGCATGTACTTCTGCACTATTGACGCGCCTGGCGACACTGTCGGGGACTCTGATCGGGAAATCAAACTCATCGTCTACCGTAAGTACAGTAGGACCGGTTACCGGGCCTACTGTATGTATTGGCACCACTGTATTAGTATACATGACTGTTAGTATACACATGTGTTTTTCTATTGAAGAAATGACATATCGATCCATAATGCATTGTTCTGGCAAAAGGGATTGCTTTGTTTGTAGAAAAAAAAGATTTGGAAGAATGGCAACAACAGTTAGTGTCAAACCAGTGCCCTGTCCTACGAACCTTGCTGAACATACCCAGGCTTTCTTGGGAAAGCCTGGATCGACAGAGACGCAACTCGCGATCAGAGTTAAATGGTTCTACGAAGCTCACTTAGGATTGGATTAGTCAAGCCAGGTTTTCCACTTTAGGTTCAATGCGCGTTCACGTGAAAGTGGCGTTTATCGCGTTATTTTACTCACCTTTACAAACTGGATAGATCAAGCAGTCTATATAAATGCGTATAAGTGAAATTATTCTGCATATTGTCTAGATAGAATGATGATTTCAAAATGCATAAGCAGCGTTCAACCTGCCTTATTCTATAGTTTAGGGAATTCACTTTAAATACACCCTAAAGTCACCATGGCGATACAGCGCCGCTAAAAAGAGATGGACTTTCGTGTCCCAGCTCACCCAGGCTTTGAGCGCAACATACCTCGCTAACCCACTAATCGAGGGTTCGTAGTACAGGCCACTGGTGTAGCCAACATGGTCCCGGCGGGCACCTGGTCACCCGCCGGGACCTCGTGGAGTCGCCCGCAGGGCATGTTCTTAAAATAGCCCTAGTCACCATGGAGCTCTCTTAAATGTGTATTTAATTGTGTTGATGATCTTTTTAAATCAATAACACTTGCATTGATGTCGATTAGATGGCAACTTTTTTTTGCTTTTGGCTTTAGAGCAAAGGGCTGCTGGGTGAACATTTGAGTCCCGTTCCCAGAGCCACTCCCATTTCCCTGTTGAGGTTCTCCGTGACCCCTGACCTCGCTGCTCCCCACAGACTGGCTGACGGTCCTGTTCATCATCCTGGGGGCTCTCCTGCTCCTCCTGTTACTGGGCGTCTGCTGCTGCCAGTGCTGCCCGCAGAAGTGCTGCTGCTACATCCGCTGTCCCTGCTGCCCACGCACCTGCTGCTGCCCAGAGAAAGGTGAGGCAGGCCGCTCCTCTTCCTGTTCCTCAGACCCATGTTCTCATGCCTTTCAGGGTCATTCATTCCAAAATAATTCTTATTGACTTGAGATTAAGCACTGTAGCCCCACCTAGTGGTGGCGGAGTGGCGCTACCTTGGGCGTAGGGGACAGCTCGGCTTCTCCACATCCATGGTGCGCTCGGAGCAAAGTAATACAAATTCGGTTCACACTAGGAACTGACTGTGGGAGAGCGTCCAGTCACTTCTCAGCCTGTTTGATGTAAAAACGTCAATCAAACACGGCAATGGCTTTATTCATTTCTAAACAAAATTTCCCAAACACATGTTGAAAAGCGCCGACTCCTGTCTGCGAGCTTGCTTAATCCGAACTCCCTTATCAACTGTGGACCGCTTACAAACCCTTAACTGGCTCTCCTCTTGACCCCCCCTCCCAGCGGTGATGCAGCATAGGATGATCCGTGATGTCCAGAAGGGCATGGCTCCATGGATGCACGGACAGCCCATGTACGCCCCCGTCAGCTCCAACGTCTCCTCCCATGGCCAGCCCGTGCTGTACTCAAGTGGGTATTCTTTCTATTCATTAGGGCATAGTGTGGTGTTTTGCTTTTTTGTTTTTGTATCATTTGCAGTGGTTTCACTTTTCAAATTGTGGCACTCCAGACTCGTTTTCAGAATATCCGACCAAGCAGAATTTCGCCATGGCCCCGATCGGGATGCAGCCGATGCCCCTCTTCCAGCAGCCCCCTCCTCCAGAGCACCACGGTTACCACGGCAGCGACGGCATGCACGGCGGCCACCAGGACCCCAACCAGATGTTGGACTTCCTGGAGCACCAGGTGAGGGGCATGGACGTCCCCGTGATGGTGGCTCCGCAGCCCATGCAGCACCTGCCCCAGGCCGGACCCCGCCGGCAGCCGACCCATCCTCCTCCCCACGCGGTGCCCTTCTCGTCGGGTCCCCCCAGCATGCTGTCCGCCCTGGACGAGATGGGTGTCAGAGGGGTGGAGAGAAGGGTGATCACCCTGCCGCCCATTGTCCAGCACCCGCCCAGCCGCCGGGGGCCCGGGGCCGGGGAGGAGGTCAGGGGAGGCCACCGGGTCTCTAGCCAGTCCAGCGGGAGCTCACAGCGCGCGGGAGGCGGCGGCGGCGGCGGCATCCAGGCAGGAGGGAGTCGCCCCCGCCGGGACGGCCGTGGTGTGTACAGGGAGCCCTCGCCCCCACGCAGGGGGATCCTGAGGGGCTACAGCGACGACTCGGACTGGGAGAGCAGTCGAGGAGGAGGGGGGGGAGGAGGGGCAAGAGGAGGAGGAGGAGGTGCTCGTGGAGGGGTGAGGGATGACCGAGGAGGTTCGGCCGGGAGGAGAGCAGCAGCCACAGCCGGAGGGGGAGGGGGAGGGGGAGGAGGAGGAGGAGGAGGAGGAGGAGGAGGAGGAGGAGGAGGAGGAGGGAGGAGCAGAGCGTCCAGGCCGAGAACCCGCAGTCGTGATGATCTGATGGAGGAAATGCGCCACGCGGTGCCGCGTAGGGAGCGGAGCTACTCGCCGCCGAGTCGCAGGGGGTCCTGGAGCTCGGACGAGGACCTCCGCGGACGGGTGGGCAAAGGGAAGCTGTGGCCAGAGAAGCCCCCGAGCTACTCCTCCATCGAGAGCCAGCCGGGACAGAACAGCGGCCGGAAGCACTACGACCGCTTCTCCGTAAGATCTTCTAGCGATTACTAACATGTCTCTCTCTGTCTCTCTCTCTGTCTCTCTCTCTGTCTCTCTCTCTCTCTGTCTCTCTGTCTCTCTCTCTCTCTCTCTCTCTCTCTCTCTCTCTCTCTCTCTCTCTCTCCTTGGCATTTCCTTCTGCCCATTTCTGTTTGGATGGTTTCTGGTTCCTCTGCTTCCCTTGTATTGACTTTTTCTTCCCCTTTCCCACTTTTTCTTATAGGATAGAAGCTCACGTAGTGGCATCAGCGTAGTGATCTGAAGCTTATCTTTGTTTTGAAAAAAAAGATGACATTGAGACAGACTGCAGGTACATTGAAGTTTTTGTTTGTTTGGAAAAATTCTTTCTGTAAATGTTATTGTAATTTTTTTTTTACTGCGTTCATTATGAAGTTTTTTTTAATTTCTGTTTTTGTATAAGCTGTCAATACTCATGACACCTGTAAAGTGGTTCCAACTTCCAATGCCAGTCAGTGATGTTAGAACTGTTAACGACATGTATAATGTGGTTGCATTAATGTAAAATTGTATTTGTACATAGCTTTGTTGGCTTTAATGTTAAATGTGTATGATCTGCTTTTGGTATTTTTTAATGAAGGCACAAATTGGTGCTTTTTATCTGAAGTAATCGTTGTCTCCAGCATATTGTCATTGTAATTTCTAAAATAGCTTTAGTGACCAAATGTGAGTACTTCATAACTGCACACTGTCATGATTTCTATATTATCCTTTAATCCTCTTCAGGCGTATTGGTCTGAAATTTTTTTGATTGTAACTCCAAACACAGGTACTTAAATATTTTTTGTCTGAATACTTGTTATTGTAAATGTAACTTTTATGCATGTTCAATAAATATCATCATTTTTAATAAATTTGTGTTGACAACCAATATAAACGCTTTGACTTTCATGATTTCATTTTAATAAGCAGTTTCAATATTTGACCGAAAGAGGGCCCCATCCAAACTTTTAAGCATAATGGGTTGAGAGATTAGTTTGTAAATCCTATGCTTTAAACATTACAGAAGGCTTTGAATGGACCGCCGCTCTGACGGTGACGAATGAAAAACTGAGCGGCGGTAGGTAAGGATCATGGATGTAAGGATAATAACACCGCTTGTGCAAAGCAGTTTGCCGTCTCCCCAAATGAACCTGAGCCCCATCCACCGTGCTTTTATTTCCACTCACCCGATTGGTGTTTGATAAGAAAGGCGGTGCCTACTGCACGGGACTGGGGGGCGGAGACAGGCTTCAAGTGTCAATGTCAAAGAAGCCTGGATAATTTTTTTAATCCATTCTTCAGTCTACTGATCGCGGTATAATTCAAGAGGAAGGAGGGTCCCACGGCAGCTCAAACATTAACAACTCGGAACCGGACTTCATATTCTAGTGGTTTTAAGGAGGTAAGGCATGTTGAGGAATAGCAACAAGAGATAGCCAAAAGCTACGCAGTTTGCTTCATGAAGAAGACCTGTCATCATAGCTGCCGTTAGCTTCTCACTAGCACGAAATTAGTGACATTGTGCCTTCAATTAATCTTTTAAATATACTATAGTGTAATATTGTTGTTGAATAAATGACTGCAATGATTTCAGTAATTGTTTATTGCGCTATAGAGGTGTGCAAGACAGACCAAACCTAACGCTAGACGCGAGTTGTTTACTCACCTAACATTGGATGGTGGCGAAACATGAGTTACTCGTGGAATGATGATTGATGTATATTCATCTTCTCTAGGTCAAATTACCTTCACGTTTCTCCTCTTCAACGCCTGACGCGAGTATTTGTTGTCCCTCTCCCCTCTTTTTTCTCTGCAGGCAGGCAGGCAGGATGAACTCTCTTCCTGGAAAAACTCTATTGTCGCTATGCAGACGCACTTCAAATGGCGCGCTCAGGGTCTATGGGGCCTCTGGTGTGGCCAGCCCCGCGGACAACACCTGCCCTGCAGCCGCCACCAGGGCTTGTCACAGCGGGACGAGCCGCAAAGGGAGCGTGAGCACCAAGAAACGAGGCTATGACATTACCAGAAACCCGCACCTGAACAAGGTAAGATGTTTAATGGAAAACACATGGGATGTTTTGATTAAGTGGAAGTTAGTTTAGTCATACTATACAGTAGATTTGTTAAACACAGACACCAAATATGTAAACGTATTTTGTTACATATTGCACAAAATAAAAAAGTATTGGATATTCTGAGATAGGCCCCCTTTTGCCCTCCCTACAACAATTACTTTCTTACAAAGCACAGCACAGGTTATTTACTAAGTCCAATATAGGATTAACCGAAACCAAAAACTCACACTCAGACAACTCATGAGCTCATCATAGACATGTCTGTGCTGTGTTTGTTTCCTGCATCAAGATGCAACCATATCAGCGAGGACATTGGTTTCCCTTTTGGTTAATTGTCTTCCATAAATGGCCACTGGTTCTGACTGCTGTCCACTGAAGGGCAGCCAAGGGCCTAGAATTCAAACTGGAATTGCGTGATTGGTAAATTCCTACCCGTTCTTACTGAAACTACGGCTAACTTGGTAGTTGCTGGCGGGTACAAGTTGGATCTGATAAATGTATTTGACCTAGATGCAAACCCAGTGTGACTTTATTACTTGTGCTGTCGTTCTGTTCAGGGTAGTTTTGTCTAGCTGTTGTAGTGCTGGTCAGTGTTTGCTAGCTGCTATAGTGTAGGTCAGTGTTTGCTAGCTGTTGTAGTTAGTGCTGGTCAGTGTTTACTAGCTACTGTATTGCAGGTCAGTATTTGCTAGATGCTGTAGTGCAGATCAGTGTTTGCTAGGTGCTGTAGTGCAGGTCAGTGTTTGTTAGCGGCTGTACTGCAGGTCAGTGTTTGCTAGTGTGCTCACTGACAGGAAATAGGAAGTGGAGTGAGTTAGCTGAGAGGAAGGCACGGGACGAGCTCTGGGGTGGCACTGTAGACCACGCTACTATTGGATGGAATTAATAGCTACAAATAGCTTCCACCACACACACACACACACACACACACACACACACACACACACACACACACACACACACACACACACACACACACACACACACACACACACACACACACACACACACACTTCCAGGTCACCCTGTTGGTGGCGTGCCAATGGACGCAAGTGTAGCAGCCCTGCCTTCCACCAGAGAGCAGAGGAGGTCCAGCCGTGTTCCGCAGCTGCTCTTTATGCCCCGGACGCAGTTGCCACTAGCTCAAATGAATGGTTGTATACCAATAAGATAATTATTTGTCAGCTGAGGGGTGTATAGCGCGGTGCAGGGATGAGGAAACGAGGAAAGTAAAAGGCGAGTGGATGTTGTTTGGGCGCGGTAGCTGGAGCCCCCGTGACTCACTCATGAGTCGTCATCTGCGCTGTGGCTTCCCTTTTTGTGTTTGTAGTTTATTTTAGTGTTGCCTTGAGGATGGGGTTTTCCAGAGGCTCTATTCTTGCTTACCAGCATCCTCCTCTTCCTCTACCTCCTCCTCTTCTTCCTCCTCTTCCTCTTCTTCCTCTTCCTCCTCTTCTACCTCTTCCTCCTCCTCTTCCTCCTCTACCTCCTCCTCCTCCTCCTCCTCCTCCTCTACCTCCTTCCTCCTCCTCCTCCTCTACCTCCTCCTCCTCCTCCTTCTACCTCCTCCTCCTCCTCCTCCTCCTCCTCCTCTACCTGCTCCTCCTCCTCCTCCTCCTCTACCTGCTCCTCCTCCTCCTCCTCCTCCTCCTCCTCCTCCTCCTCCTCCTCCTCTACCTGCTCCTCCTCCTTCTTCCTCCTCCTCCTTCTCCTCCTCCTCCTCCTCCTCCTCCTCCTCCTTCTTCCTCCTCCTCCTCCTCCTCCTCCTCCTCCTCCTCCTCCTCCTCCTCCTCCTCCTCCTCCTCCTCTACCTGCTCCTCCTCCTCCTCCTCCTCTACCTGCTCCTCCTCCTCCTCCTCCTCTACCTGCTCCTCCTCCTCCTCCTCCTCCTCTACCTCCTTCCTCCTCCTCCTTCTACCTCCTCCTCTACCTCCTCCTCCTCCTCCTCTACCTGCTCCTCCTCCTCCTCCTCCTCCTCTACCTGCTCCTCCTCCTCCTCCTCCTCCTCCTCCTCCTCCTCCTCCTTCTCCTCCTCCTCCTCCACCTGCTCCTCCTCCTCCTCCTCTACCTGCTCCTCCTCCTCCTCCTCCTCCTCCTCCTCCTCCTCCTCCTCCTCCTCCTCCTCCTCCTCCTTCTACCTCCTCCTCCTCCTCCTCTTCCTCCTCTACCTGCTCCTCCTCCTCCTCCTCCTCCTCCTCCTCCTCCTCCTCCTCCTCCTCCTCCTCCTCTACCTCCTCCTCCTCCTCTACCTGCTCCTCCTCCTCCTCCTCCTCCTCCTCCTCCTCCTCCTCCTCCTCCTCCTCCTCCTCCTCCTCCTCCTCTACCTGCTCCTCCTCCTCCTCCTCCTCCTCCTTCTCCTCCTCCTCCTCCTCCTCCTCCTCCTTCTCCTCCTCCTCCTCCTCCTCCTCCTCCTCCTCCTTCTCCTCCTCCTCCTCTACCTCTGGCCTGCAGGGGATGGGTTTCAGCCTGGAGGAGCGCCTCCAGCTGGGGATCCACGGCCTGCTGCCTCCCTGCTTCCTCTCCCAGGATGTCCAGGTGCTGCGTGTGATGAAGAGCTATGAAACGCGAAGCAACCCCCTGGACAAGTGAGCAGCACCCATGCGTCATACACCCCCGTCGTCAGCATCCCGAAGAGTAAACGGAATACACCAATGCCCGCCACTTTTCTTCTTTCTTTTTGTACTTCTCGTGAGAGGGTTGACCATTTCGATCAACTTATGAATCATATTGAGGATTGAGGAAAACAATTGCATTGTGTTGTTTTTTGCATAATTGTTTCCCTTCAAGTTAATCCAGAAAGGAAACTGCTGACATGACATTGTTGGTTTTGTTTTCATTTCTTCTTTAAATAATGTAATCTGATACTCTCTTCAATTGAGTTAGACCATGTCTCAGAAATGCTCAAATATTTTCAGAGGGGGGAGGGGGAAGAGAAATCAGCTCTCAAAGTTGAACAGTGTGAGCCGGCCTGCAGTGTAAACAGACGGCGCATGAGGCATACCACTGGCATCCCGGTAGCTAGGCAACGACCACAGCACACACGCGATACAAGTTTCCTACATTTTGGCAACACGGCTTGGTGAGTGAACCACCTCCTCCCAATCAGCACATTATTCTGCTTGTTTATTCAACTTAAGTATCTTATTAAAAAAAAACTGGGGGGAATATCTCCACGTTTCCTTTGGGCAGGAATAACCCTCTGGGTACAAGTCTGTCTCACCCCCTCGTGGATCAGTCTCTCAACGCGAAAACCGGGAGAGCCCTGATTGAATGAGTCTAGAAGCAGGCTACTTGAGCCATGCTTCTCTACAGGTGCTTTGATTCCCGCTGATTTGCGCTGGCACCAATGCGCTCACTGGCGCCATCTGGTGTATATGGGTGGTACAACGCCTCTACCACCTGCCCCCTGGGCCTCCAGGTTCACTGTGCCGGACCCGGGATGCCACAACATGAAATACTTTTTAGTTATGAAGTACATTACCTACCTTAATTTAGGTGCTTTGATTCCCGCTGATTTGCGCTGGCACCAATGCGCTCACTGGCGCCATCTGGTGTATATGGGTGGTACAACGCCTCTACCACCTGCCCCCTGGGCCTCCAGGTTCACTGTGCCGGACCCGGGATGCCACAACATGAAATACTTTTTAGTTATGAAGTACATTACCTACCTTAATTTCAGTTCCCCAAATCCCTGATGTTATTTATTTGTATCCTTGGTATATTTTTCATTATCGTATATTTTTTTCCTACCCAGGTACATTCTGCTGATGACTCTCCAGGACAGGAATGAGAAGCTGTTTTATCGTTTGTTGACCTCAGATATTGAGGAGTTTATGCCCATTGTTTACACTCCCACGGTGGGGCTGGCCTGTCAACAGTATGGCCTGGCATTCAGAAGGCCAAGGTAGGACACCCATATTTACTCATGAGTACTGTACATATATGCGCTAGTACAAGTACTAATAAGCATCCTTTATATGATCTAATTGTTCACCGTTTATCAGGCATCATTATGGCCTTGTATTTAAGCGTTCAAATGTTTTGTTAAACTTGGCGAGAAGGAAATTCAAAACTTGGGAACATTGCTAAGGGCCTCCCAAACAACAATTTCTTATTTCATTGTGTATTTAATTCTTATTCTCAAATCGTATTTATTTGTAGGGTTTTCAATTATTTTTAATGTATTTTTTGACAGAGGGCTTTTTATCACAATACACGACAAAGGCCACATTGCCAGCGTACTCAACTCATGGCCTGAAGAAAACATCAAGGTACCCACACTGTGACGCACTTCCACGATCCCAGACGCACACCACTCTGCTCTTGTGAACCGCTCTTCTGTTACGCTCTAGTAACTCTAGTTCATCAGTCCACAAGGCTGATGCACTGTAGTTATAAGGGATGGGTCGGTCGCAAACGATTCGGTCAGAACGAACGAATCCCGAAGGTGAACGACGAGAACTGATTCCCAAAACCATATAACAAAAATATGGTCACGTCAATAAAATATACAATCGAACAGAGATTCGTCTGCCCGCAACCTTATATCGATTGAGTCTAAAACGTTCTCAACGATTCAGCCAATGAGAGTACTACAGCAGGTAGCAATCACGTTGCCATGGCTCGTGGGTAAGCAAATGATGAGGCACCACCACACAAGTTAACTAACGGTCGCTGTAGGCTGCAATATCATGCAACACTTTGTATTCTTTTTATTTTGTTCTACATCACAATTGCATGCTTTAATAAAGTATTGTTTTTACCTACCATTACGAGTCTCGTTTGGTCTAGTAGGGAATTCGCGCAATGGTGATTCACTGCTTATTAGCGCTACTTGGAAGACGCCATTTAATTCTTACTGCACCCCATTATGTATTAAGGATATTTATGAAAAAAGGCACGTATGTGCTTTATATATATATATGCTTAATATTTATTCCATCTTTTCCGATTCCCTGCCAAATGAAGTAACAGACCATCTGACTCAACAAACGAATCAAACAAACGAATCGTGATAGTGAACGGAACTCCCGGAACAAAGAATCGTTTTGCCCATCCCTAGTAGTTAGGCATTTCCTCTGGCTGTGATTGAAGGATAAAAGTGATTTACAAAGGTCAGTCACTGACCTTTGTAAATCACTTTTATTATTTTATTTTTAATGACTTTGTGGAACTGGCTGCTGTGGCCAGTTCCACAAAGTCATTATTCAAATAAGTCTGATTTAAAGATCTGAGTTGATACAGTATAATTTCTAGTGTTGTGAAGTTTGGATCTTTGTCGTATCTAAATCAAAGAACTAATGAACGAAATGAACAATCCACTCGCAGATATACGAATTGTACATACCAGGGGCCGTATTCACAAAGCATTTTATCTTACCGCTAGGAGTGCTCCTAACTCGCGCTAAAACATTTTACGTAGGAGTTTTTTCTTAAAAGTTATTCACAAAGCCGCTGAGACCTACTCTTACTAAGGATAAATCACAAAGAGTGAACTAAGAGTGACGCGCCGTTGCTATGGATTACGTCAATTCTCGTGCACGAGTTTAGAAGCGGTCAGTTCGGTGATTGGTTGTTCAGACGAGCCCACTGAATCACCGAAAAACAAGGAAATAGCCTAGGCTAGAAATGAATTCCTATTAAGTAGTTATAGTGCAGTTAGCAGAATACACGCATGATGACAATTTTGTGCAGACTACGATAATGACGTTGTAGCCTGCACATTCAAGAGAGAGAGAAAGCAAACAATAAAAATACGTAAAATCTAAAAGAAAATAAATGTTACGAACTACCCAAGTGTTGACTGATTTGTGCCAAGGTGTTTACCTAAAATGTGTTTTCAAAGTGATCCCTAAATGCCTGTCCACTCGGTTCCACACGGCCAAATTCCTTGTAATGTTGATCGCCATCATCATCATCATCATCATCATCATCGTCTGGCTGTGGAATGTTCCTCCGCTTGCAAAGGTTGTGTAGAATGGCACATACAGTGATTACTGTGCTTGCCCGTGAGTCGTATTTCGCCGTGGAGGACATGAAACCGACGTTTCATCTGCCCAATTCCTCTCTCCACAACATTTCGTGTATGTTTGTGTGCTCGCAAAGAGCCAATACGATGTGTTTTACGCATAGGACTAAGCGTAATCTGCGTAATCACTTACATGTTACACTTTAACTGTGCTCCCGGTTGTGGATTAAGGTAGGGTGTCTAGAGCCACGTCTTGCATGGATAGTCACTGTCACCCAGCAAGTGACACCCAACTGGTACATCTCAAAAAGCTGCCTCAGACCGCTCACCATTAAAATGCGCGAATCATGGGTAGCTGAAGATCCAGGCCACTTTGCAACAACATCCAGTAGGCTATGTTAAAAGTAAAAGTTGCATCAAAAACAACCTGCGTGTTGATGGAATGCACTTTCTTCCTATTGACGAACACGTCCTCGTCTTTTGATGGCGCAAATATTTTTATTTTTTATAAGTTATATATTTTTTTTTATAACTTATAATTTTTATAACATTTTATTTCGGGACTAATCGGATTATTCCTGTTAGTCGGGGATGTTATTGCATCGCGCATTAACTCCACAATAAGTTGAATACCCTAACATTTCGTCTCGCAGGCATTTTAAGATTCTTTGTGAATAGGTCTTACTGAGTTAGGAGTCCTCTTGAGGACTTTTAAGCTCTCCTAGACTTAGGTGCTACTTTTAGTCCTAAAATACTTTGTGAATTGCTCTTAGTGAAAAAAGTTAGGAGTCCTAAATTTAAGAGTGACACGCCCATTATTTTTAGGAGTTACTCCTAAATTCGCCAGTTAGGACCTACTTTTAGCCCTAAGATCCTTTGTGAATACGGCCCCAGATCCCTAAAGATTATTTACGAATCGTTCATGAATCAGACATCAATTACCATTACAACTCATGATTTCCAATTCTCTGTTTCTATTGTTTGAATTTTTGTAAGAAAAATAAAATGGTAGTAAATTGAGAAAACATATATACTCATTTATATTTACATGAATACACACACTTCCATACTCAGACACTGACTCTCAGATTATGCATCTAACATTCAGATATACATTAGAGTGCCCCCTATCTGCTTTCGTTCTGCTTTTTGGTGGTGTGTCTGTGTGCATGCTCCTCATGTTGTTCCTCTCTCCGTCTCCAGGCCGTTGTGGTGACGGACGGCGAGCGCATCTTAGGTCTGGGCGACCTGGGCAGCTACGGCATGGGCATCCCCGTGGGGAAGCTGGCCCTGTACACGGCTTGCGGGGGGGTCGAACCCCAGCAGTGTCTGCCTGTACTCCTGGATGTTGGCACTGACAACCAGGTACCGTGGCTCCGTGGGTCCCCGCTCCCGTGCCTGGTTTAAGACCCTGGATCCCTGCCCAAATTTAAAATTTCTGTGATTCAGGTCTTTTTTGGCACCAGCCAAATAAGCCATTCGGCATCTTAAGGGTGGGACTTATAAAATAAGCAGGCGGAGTCTGTGTCACCGTAGCGGGCAACCGAAAAACAACACTGTCACAGTTTCTAAAAACGGCTCTGATATAAGGAACTTCAGAGGGAAGTATTTGAAATTTGGTATGATCATGATCATCCTCAGGCTATGGCTCCCTGCTCCTCCTTATCTAATAATGACAACGTCTTCAATGAGACAATGAGATCAGTAGAGTACATGTTCATATGTCCCAATGGAAAATTATGTTTATGTTCGTTAAAGGTATGGTGACCTTTTTATAGTCGTAATCGTCCATCAGGTGTGTGTGTGTGTGTGTGTGTGTGTGTGTGTGTGTGTGTGTGTGTGTGTGTGTGTGTGTGTGTGTGTGTGTGTGTGTGTGTGTGTGTGTGTGTGTGTGTGTGTGTGTGTTAATCACGTGGACTCTTGGATTTAGCGCACGTACACACACGCATGGACACACACGCACAGCCACTCGAGAGAACTGCTATTGTCACCATCAGGGCCAGCGCTGGCCGTTAATTCATTAAGGGCGCCACCAGAGGGCGCCCCCGACACATGTGTCGCCCTGGGTCGCCTATGCCGAGCTGGACAGCTCCTTTTTTTTGGGCCCGTGGCGGCGTCTGGGCCCCGGTGCAGCTGCACCTGTTGCACCGTCGATATTTTCGCCACTGCCTCCAAGTAATCATTAAAAAGTGATTCTACGGATTTGGAGAGATTTGAAGGGCAGGCTGGTTAGATGAGGTTAGGGTAGCTGCCAAGTTGGGGAATATCATGTGAATTACATCAATTTTTTTGTATTTTATTTAATCAGGCACTACTTGACGACCCCTTGTACATCGGACTGAAGCACAAGAGGATTAGAGGCAAAGAATACGATGACCTCATCGATGAGTTCATGCAGGCCGTGACGGACAAGTGAGTGAAGGAGCTTGAGTGGACTAATATATGGTCTTGGTGTTGTCCTGTTTACTGACACCCTGTCTTCCGGCAGGTACGGCATGCACTGCCTCATTCAGTTTGAGGACTTTGCAAACAGCAACGCTTTCCGCATCCTGAACAAATACCGGAACCATTACTGCACTTTTAATGATGACATCCAAGGTAACATCCACAGTATCCAGTGGTTTCTGGAAGCCTGTGATTCATTTTTCTGAGAAAACGGATAACAAAGCTCAAGTTATCAACTTATTATTTGGTTGATGATTCATTCGAGTTTACATTTTCCGCAAATTCATTTTTATTTTTATTTCTACTTTTAAGGCACTGCATCAGTAGCTGTAGCTGGGGTCTTGGCTGCTTTGAAAATCACCAAAAACAAGCTTTCAGACCACAAATTTGTCTTCCAAGGAGCAGGAGAGGTAAAGTATGAATTACTCTACTAGTGCAATTGTATTCCTGTATTCCCACATCACGGAAATCTGTTCATTTGAGTTTCTTATTGGGGCCATCACACTTGTTATCTTGTAATTTAAGATTACTGTTTCAAACAATAGCGGAAAGGACCAATGATGTCATTGGTCTTGGATTTGCGTTCTCCATTGTTCGGTTTGGAAAAAAATCTAGCCAATGTTCCAACCTCTTCACAAATGTTTTGTGGAGAATGGAGCTGATGTAGAAGGATGTTTTTTTTTCTTTCTCCAAAAATGCTGATAAAGCAGTACCGTCTTGCATCAGAAAATAGCTGAGTCTGATGGTTCCCCTAAACAGGCCTGATATAGGCCTTTCACACCAAAAAGAACCAAGAGCCAGTTCCGGAATGGTGCTAGGGCCAGTTCAAAACTGGTTCCAGCCTTATCCCAGTTATGAACCAGTTGGTTTCACACCGGCCAGAGCCAGCCATGGAGCCGGCGAGAGCAACGTCATGACGTCACTGCAAACGTCGGCATACGTCTCCGCTTTCCCAGCAACCCTCGCGCCTTCGTTGGTCTTCCTGTTTATGAAGGTAAGGATAACCCCGCCCCCTGCCCCTGGCGTAAAGGCAGTTCTAGTCCTGCTCAATCCTGGAGTTGGAGTTGAACCGGCTTTTACAGGCCGGAGCCGGTTCTCTGGCGTTGTGCAACCAAAACAATGTCTCTAGCTCCGAACTAGCCGATTTTGCGGTGGTGTGAAAGGCCTGATACGAGTACAGGCGCGTGGTGCCTGAAGTCAGGGAGGAGCTCGTCCAGGTATGTTGGCAAGAAAAGTGGAAAAAGGGGAGCGGTGCCTTTTTAAAATGTCAAGACAACACGTCATGGTTGGTGGCATACCTGATCTTTTGATTGATCTGTCTGTCACCAACTAGGCGTAGTCTATATAACGAAGTTATATAGACTTATATAGACTTTGTATGTTTGCACTGTGGATGGTCTGGGACTGGAAACGTTTTGCACACCACTTTGGGTAGCGCTTTAGACTTTTATGCAATAAAAACGTATTGTTGCATCGGCTACATGGTGTGCGAGTTCGGCTCCTTTTATTGTCGTCAAGAAAGGCAATTCTCTATGGTGTCTTCGAATGTATGATAATATCAGGCACAGATAATTTCACTTCCTATCAGCCCTGCCTTAAGCATTGAGAAATCAATTAATAGCGGTTCTTCTCTTTTCCAGGCTGCTCTGGGCATCGCCAACCTGCTGCTGATGGCCATGGCCAAAGAGGGTGTGCCGAGAGCAGAGGCCGCCAAGAGGATCTGGATGGTTGATTCCAAAGGTCTCATCGTGAAGGTAATGCCATCCTTTCTAAAAAAGCCCGTTGAAACGATCTCCAGTCAAATGTGTGTTTCTGAAGCCGGTTGACTCGTTGCAGGGCAGAGGCAATCTGAACCACGAGAAGGAGGAGTTTGCCCAGGATCATCCTCATATCAAGACCCTGGAAGAGGTGGTGCACACGATCAAACCTACCACCATCATTGGTGAGCCCGGTCCCATGTTTTATCCATCAGTCACTGGTCCATCCCTTTGAATGGAAATGGGCAGATTCACATCGCACACATAAGTGTTATTAATTCACATCAGTGTTATTAATCCACATCAGTAGCACTTCTGATGTCATCTATGGTGACTTACTCCAAATTGGTATCAATTCAAAAGAAACCTAGATCGACTTCCCAAATGGTTACCCAACTGCTGGACATGTTGGAAAGGTATTGGTAACAACAAAAAGCAATGACCTTTCCCCTCTAGCATTGATTAACTCAAAACATCCCTTCACATCCATGGCATGAGTGTATATATAGATAATCAAAGTTCCAGCTTAAAAATACAATTTTAAGTGCAATCCCAATAAGCCTGAGATGAATTGGGTTTCAAACCTTTCGCAGGAGTTGCTGCCATCGCTGGAGCTTTTACCGAGAGCATCATCAAAGCCATGGCCACCTTCAACGAGCGGCCAATCATCTTTGCCCTGAGCAACCCAACCAGCAAGGCAGAGTGCACGGCAGAGCAGTGCTACCAGCTCACAGAGGTAGCCATGCACCGTCCTGTTCTAGCCTGGTCCTACCAGACCATCGTACTTCATTTCATTTGTACAGAAGGTCTGGAACTGCTCAATTGACAAACGTTCACTCACTTGGATGCGGGTGTCTGTAGAAGTTTTAAAATGATTGGATCTGCCCAGTGCCACTCTGGATCTGCCATAACTAATCGCATCGCGTTTGGTCGTGACGTATCGTATGTCATGCGACGGGACCTGCCGCAAAACACGTTTCGCACACGCACAGGCTGTACACAAACAAAACAAGATGAAGCGTGAAGATGTCTCTGAACGATAGCTGCAGGTTTTGTTTATCTGATGTAAGAGTTCAAGGAACAGTTGTACATTCTAAATTAATATTCAACAACAAGGACAGAGATATGTTTGTGGTCAACTGTCGACGCTGGGTCTTGTCATCGACTGACTGACTGACTACTCATCTCTGACTACAACTAAAACTGGCGCGCGACCTAGACGTCATCGTTCTCAGCCACTCCCTCTGTTCGCTGATTGGACCGCCAGAAATCGGGTCGACATGGAACACATTTACATTAAGCAGACCCAGACCTAGTTCTGAAGTGAAATGAAAATTGAGCGGAAGTAGGTAGGTGGGCGGTGCCAGGCTAGTCCTGTTCCTCCGCTTCACTCGAACGTGGTACACATTTCACTAAATCCAAGAGTCCAAGATGTACTCACGTAGTGCTTGGTCAGAGGTGGGGGGCTGCTTTGCTCAAATCCTTCTTGCATCCCGTTTGCCGGTGGTTGCTTGTGCTGTGGTGTAAATCCTTGGAACTGTATTAACACAACTCAGAATAAACCTAAAGAGCTATTGTAATAAAGGGTAAAAATAGTACAAGATCAAAGAAGTCTCTGCAGAAGGGCAACCATTGGCAACACGGCAAGCATGCAAAGGTTGAAGCGCTGTAATGTGCCCCCAACAGTGGACACACTGCAGTGTTTTAGCAGGGAACCGTCATTGAGGGTACGGCTGTGGATAGGCATGCCAATACTCCCTTCTGGCATCATAGGGAAGGCATCCCAGGTATTGCGGCATCTGAGTGCCTCAGTTTCCCCCCAGGGAACCGAGTAGCATCCAGCTGCAGCCCCCAAGCCAAGGCCTGTGGTGGGGCAACTGGGCCTGTGGTGGGGCAACTGGGCCTGTGGTGGGGCAACTGGGCCTGTGGTGGGGCACCTGGGCCTGTGGTGGGGCAACTGGGCCTGTGGTGGGGCACCTGGGCCTGTGGTGGGGCAACTTGGCTTGTGGTGGGGCAACTGGGCCTGTGGTGGGGCAACTGGGCCTGTGGTGGGGCAACTGGGCCTGTGGTGGGGCAACTGGGCCTGTGGTGGGGCAACTGGGCCTGTGGTGGGGCAACTGGGCCTGTGGTGGGGCAAGTGCATTTTTTTCGGCTTTTTTCAACGTTTTGCGTCACAGTCGACCCCTGGCTTCCCCAGTCGAGTTTTTCAATGTCATTTTTTATTGTTCATTTTCAAAAAGGTAATTAATTTATCATAATAATTAATCTCATTAAATATATATATTTTTATATATAAAAATATATATTTTAATGAGATTAATTATTATTATAAATTAATTACCTTTTTGAAATCTCTCGCTCGCTCTCTAAGAGTGATATATTAATAGCTCTATATATGTCTATTGGCTGAAAAAAGACAATCGCTGGATGCTATTGAGGACACTTGTCTTGTGATCAACATGTCTTATGGAAATTCCTATTACAGTTTGCATACTGTGATGACACATTCTAGCTTCATTCAATGAAAGGGTAAAGGTTTGTTGTTTAATGTATGTGCTGACAGTTGATTCCTTTGTCAGGGGCGGGGTATCTTCGCCAGCGGCAGCCCGTTTGACAAGGTGACACTGGCTGACGGGCGCACCTTCTACCCGGGCCAGGGGAACAATGCCTACGTCTTCCCAGGAGTGGCTTTGGGTGTCATCGCCGCCCGCGTGCGACACATATCAGATGACATCTTCCTGACTACCGCTGAGGTGATATTTTATTTTATTTTCGTATCCCAAATATTTGGACAACGGTAATTCTGACACAACTACACTTAATCACAACAGTATGTATGAATAATTTGAGTATCAATGTCTACAAACTGCCACATCAAAGCACCAAAATGTAGACGTTTAGTTTTGGTTAAATTGAATATGTTCCCAGTCATAGAGGTCAGTCAGTTAAGTTTGTTGTGCTTTCCACGCTGAGCTTCTGCTTTCTACTTCTGCATCTTCCACTGATCTCTTCTGTTCCTTTGCGGACTCTTGTCTCTCAGGCGATTGCTGAAATGGTAACGGAGGAAAACTTGGCAGAGGGGAGACTCTATCCCCCTCTTAGCAACATCAGAGAGGTGTCTTTCAAGATCGCCGTCAAGGTAAAACGAATGCTCCCCCCAAAAAAACCCAAGCCCCCCCTGCACAGAGTTCATATCGATTCCCTTCAATCAGGAAATATCAGACGTCTTTTTGTTTCTCATCCATTTCCTCCTGCCTCTTCCCCGCGTTCTGCCTCTGGCGTACTAGGTGGTGAACTACGCATACAAACACAACATCGCCTCGATCTACCCCGAGCCCAAGGACAAGGAGGCCTTCGTGTTGTCTCACATCTACAGCCCAGACTACGACTCCTTCACCCTGGACTCCTACAGATGGCCCGAGGAGGCCATGAACATGCAGGACGTGTGAGGGACACTCCCCGTCTCCCCTAGGCCACCCCACTGCCCAGGCCGACTCAGATGGGCTTCACAGGCTGCGTTATCAATAGTTACATGCAATCTATATCTGTGGGCGCCCATCTCTTGCGTAATGAAATGACGCACAGGTTAGGACCCCAACTATCTACTACGAAATCTATTCTGGATGCTGAGTTCCTCTAGAGACCTGCCTTCCTTGTTTTTGTGTTGTCCAATTTGGTATTTTGATATTATGTATAGAACTTTTCTTTACTTTAGCTGAATATAATTTTGGATCAGCGACGGTGGAATGCTTTGTTCCTGTACCGGGAAATATCAATTGCTGCTGTATTTGCATGTCCTGCCAAAACATAATATAACAATACTCCTTGTGCTTCTGAATATTCAAATAATTACGGTTGGACTTTTTGCAATGCGTACATAGTTATGGCCAAATGCACAAGTGCTCATAGTGCCTGCGTCCACTATCCCCTCAGGAGTGAAATATCTCGTATTTTGGTGATTTAAAGGAACTGATGTTACGTGATCTGGGCGTATTCGTTTCCTTTGAACACTCATTTCAAGAAAGCACAAAAACAGCCTACATATGATATGAGACAGTGGGCCGTTTCGCTTTATTTAGTTCCAAAGCTACCAGAGTTGTAATTCCAGACCCCATAATGAACAGCTCACCTCCTTGGCCCTGCCTGATGGTTGCTTGAGGTGTATACTATGTCGGCGTGACCTAGCCCCCCCCCCAAGTAGGTTATCCTAAGCCCTACTTGTTCCACTGTTTGAGATGTTGTCATGGTTTTATAGTCCAAATGAGTCCTCTTTTATAGGTTCGTTTTGTACCGAGCTTTCTGTGTCAACGTTTCTGAAGTGAACCGTGGCTTTCTGTCTTCTCGGCTCAGCACTCGCACACCGTGGGAAGGTCTTGTTTGTAGTTCAAATAAGGAAATGTTGTGACAGGATGGAATGGAATGGAAAAAATTCAATAAATGTTGGAAATACAACTGAGTGAGTTGCTTTCTTGAGATGGTCGTCCTATGAGTTTGTTGTATTTATGCTATATTGAGTCAAAAGATATATCGCTTGTGCTAATAGACCTCCAAAGCGGGGACATCCTTTTATTTAATACAATTTGGGGACACATTTCAGGCTTCACGCTTATCTCATTTATTTATTGCCTGTTGCCAGTATATGCCTTTATAACCAGATGAACATTTCCAACTACCATAGATAAGGCGCTCAATAAACGCTCTCTGTTCTGCTGATTTCTTTAACCTTTGGTAGTAAAAGAAGGCCATATCTCGAAGACCGGAGCGGCCAAGGAGTACTAGAAGGAATGATAAGGTCCTTCAGGTAGGATGGTGCTAATCCATGCAAGGCTTTATAGATGAGCAGTAGCACCATAAAATACGATCTGGCTGTTATTGGTAGCCAATGTAGAGAGGCGAGAATAGGAGTAATATGTTCAAATCTTCTCGTTCTAGTCTGTATTCTAGCTGCAGTGTAAAAACTGGAGGCTACACCTGGTCGAGTTAGGTGGACCAGAGGACAGTGAATTATAATTATCCAGTCTTGATATAGAATGTGTGAATGAGCATCTCTGCATCTACAGTGGATAACATTGGTCTTATTTTAGCATGTCTCTCAGAAGTAAGAATGCAATTCTAGTTATACTTTGAACATGTTGGTCAAAGCAAAGCAAAAACACCAAAATCAAACAAGACACTAGTGGTGGACTCTAAAGATATAATTCACCATCGTTCTTAGTGATGGGTCATACGCGACCGAATCAGTTCGAATGAACGAATCTTTAACAAGAACAAACCGAACAATATCAATATCAGTGAAATGGTAAATGCATGCTGTCGTATTTTCGGTGTCATTCCAGATTAATAAAATATTTGAATGTCTCGTCAATCTGTCTCTATCTGGTTCGTTCTCCACCCGGGACCCCACCATCATTGCTAAATCTATATTATCTTGCTGATATGTTAAACATCCAATAATCAACTACACCCCCCCATCCGGCTGCGTTTGGTTAAAGTTGTAATGTTGTGTTGATTGATGACCGTCTTCCACGATCGTTTGAGAATGAGAACGAGGGAGGAGCTGAGTCTGACTGACTCAGCTGAGAACCGTTCATTCCATGATTCGATTCACCGCTACCGGAAACGCGACTGAACGAATGAACGATTCTGAAATCCATCACTAATTGTTCTGCGTTATAGGGACGCTGTCTCTTTAAGATCTTGCGACTTGTTTCTTGATATGCCGGTTGCCGAGATGTTTGAAATTATTGGGTTTCGGTTGAATGAATTAATGACACGCCGTTGGGTTGTCGACGTGAGAAAATATGTCTTTGCTTGTTTTATCACAATTTCCACACTCGTGACCCCGACGATTGTTTATCGGACACATTCCAGAGACTTACAGATCGACTATGTCGACAAATACGGTTTCTTTGAAACTTCCAGAGTTCTGGGAGTCGTCTGCTTCTGCTTGGTTCGCTCAGACCAAGGCGCAGTACTGCCGATTTAACGACGCCATGACGCTGGACGCTATCCAGTGCCCATATCATATCCAGTTTTCAGCGCACCTGGCGGGTACGCTTAGCTTTTATAAGGTCAAGCCTTTCCCGTGGATACCACCAAGTTCCCGTCCAGCTGTTGGATATCCCCAAAGCAGAGGTGATCGCCCCTTTTGGACTGTTTGAGTTTGTGAGGATGCCGTTCGGCCAAAAGAACGCCACCCAGTCGTTCCAGCGCCTCATGGACTCGGTGCTATGTGATCTGCCCTTCCTGTTTGTGTACTTTGACGACATCCTCATAGCGATTACTTCCAAAACCCAACACCTGTCCTAGTGCTGTACGGTATGGACAAAAAAATATTCACGGTATGATTTGAGGCATACACCGTAACAGTATTATATCACGGTATGTTAATCGTATCTTCTAATTTCTATATAAATGCTTCTTAAGGGGTGAAATACTGGTTAGGCCAATAACCGTACTTTTGTTTTACTAGGACATATTTCACATAGTACAGATCAGAATTTTGAGTAAAACTGCAATAGAAAAAAAATCAAAATCTTTTCTCAGGTTACTTCCATCTCTGAAAAACACTAATGTTTGATAGTAGGGCCTATAGATTTCTTTTTCCACTTGCTCATGGACCTTGCTGTATAGTTTTGGCATCTCAATTTTGCTTGAGTGTGTGCGGGCAGGTAAACATTGAGGGTGGTTGTTATCTCGTTTCACCGCTCGCTTTTTTTGTCGCAAGGACTGGCTTCCGAAAATTCCTGCGTAGTGGATTTTTTCTTCCCGCTGCTACTTGACGAAGAACCTTTCGCTTGCGGAGGATGCATTCTTTAGATGCTAGATATTTTAAACACGTGATTTGTTTTTAAGGGATGGAAGAGGTTACTGGTATTACCGCCCTTTGCAACCACTGACTTCTTTGTGGCTTCTCACAATTTGCAGATTACAGTTTTCTGCTCGGTAGACTCGTTTTAAAACCAAATCAAGACTATGTAATGGAATTTGCACCGGACTTTTTCACCAACTGCTCCTCTTCCTTGTGTGCTGCGCTTTCAGCCATGTCTCAAGGATAGAGGTTTCTGGCCAGGGTAAAGTGTACACCCTACACTTCCATACCTCATAAGTTAGCGTTAGCTGCTTCTCACTTGCCATGATTGCTCTTCACACTAGCCTCTGGCACGTGCCGTGTGGAATGAGAACTCGTGAAGGGACTATTTCACAAGCACGCAGGTAGTGTCGCTGTCAAATCTGTCCCTGGGAAAGTAATATTGCGCCGAATTGAAAAAGGAACTACTGTATGTTTCGTTAAAAAACTTTTCAGTAGTAACGCGTCACTTTACTTTTTACCCGAAAAAGTAGTTACGTTACTGTACTTACATGCTACTCACTTTGTATCACGTTACACACAACACTGTCTACGGTCACACCATTCACATGGTAACTTCAAAATCCCTACCGTAGCGCAAATTAACACCGGTCTACTCTCTATACCGTTTATACCGCACACCCCTAACCAGTCCCACCTATGGATCCTCTTCAAGCGTCTCAGCCTACATGGACTTATCATCATCCAGCTAATTGCCAGTTTGGCTTGACCATTATTGACTTCCTTGGACACAGTTTCACCAAGGACGGGCCATTTCACTCTGATATAAGGTTGCCTCGATCTTGGACTCTCCTTGCCCAGTCGCAGTGAGGTCACTGCAGGAGTTCCTGGGAATGGTCAACTTCAACCTCCGCTTCATTCCCAAAGCAGCTGCACTTATGCGCCCCTTGCTAGAGGACTTGAAGAGGAAAGCGCCCAAACACCTGGTGGATTGGTCCTTGGAGAGAGACAGTGCATTCATAGATGCTAAGAAAGCTTTGGCTAACGCAATAATGCTAGCGTACCCATCACCTGACGCGTCAATTGCCATCACCATAGACGCATCGGACTATGCTGTTGGAGATGTGCACGAACAGTGGGTGTATGGTGCTTGGCTGCCGCTTGCTTTCTTTAGCCGGCTGGGTTACGCTCCAGTGAATGTGAGTACAGCACTTTTGACGGTGAGTTACTTGCACTTAACCTTGCCCTTCAAAACTTCCATTCACTGCTGCAGGGCAGACAGTTTACAGCTTTTGTCGACCACAAGCCTTTAACGTTTGCCATTGCTAAGGTGTCTGAACATGGTCTGCCCGCCAAGCTCTCCAACATCTCAGAGATCGCCACAGATATACAGCGCGTTGCAGGCAAAACCAACCTCGTTGCGGACTGCCTCTCTCGTTCCATCGTGGGGGCCGTCCACCTAGGGCTTGACTACGCACACTAGGGCTGTCACTTTTGAGAAAAATTTAGTTTGGACAGATATCGAATATCAAGCAATGTATTGGAATATATTCGAATATCTACGAGCTAAATAACACCTTAACGGAGATTCAATCAAAAATGTATTACGTGAAGAGGAGACATAAACAGAACTTAGGCCATATCCTGTCTGAAAAAAAATCTTTGTTTGAAACAGGTTATCAACTTGATCAATATCAAGTGCCACTATGCATATCACAAATTAAGCTATGCAATGAAAAAAAACTGAATCAGAACTGCCCAGCGCAAAGAGTGACGTGACAACTTAAACAGGAGTCAGCAGCATGAGGGACTGGTGATGTAAAATATTTTAGTCTATGCTTCTTCTGATGACATGTTTCAAGCTAACAACAGTTATGAATGGTTTCTTCTCCACATAATGGACAACACCATATGGTTTTATGTGTTTGTAGATAGGTTGAAGCCTACAAACATGGACACTTTGCCATTTCCGCTAAAGCCAAGACAGACCGAAGGTTTACCTGGTAATATTAGAACCTGTAGGTGTGGCTTATTTACCATTACTCCCACTTCCAATATAAACTGTTTTCTTACCTATGTTCGAGAGATGCATCATGAACAAGCCCCCAGGAACCGTGCATGCTTCCGCAATCCACCAGTGCTGAGCGGCCAAGCCTGGTATTGCAGCTGTTTAAGCGGGCTGTGGTCGGGTCCCTCGATTCAAGGGGACCAGAAGTAGATATCTCCGATCACTCCAATACAAGTGGGGAACAGGAATGTGTCTCTGCAAAAAATGTCTGGATATCAATCAAAGGCTCATAATTATCTTTATACCATGTACTAATAAAATGTAAGTTTTCTCTTATCAAAACGCAACCTCAACCGTTTTATTAGCCATTGTACTTATACATTTTTTGCAGGAGAAGGAGGAGTGGGCAGCTGAAAGGTGTCGTAGCGAAACAAATGTTGTTTCGGGCCCGGCATCCGAGTCAGGGTTTCAAAATCACCACCACACCAAGGCAACTCTTGTGCATTTCCCTGTGCCGGAGCGGAGATTCGACCATGTCAAAGTAAACCTGGTGGGCCCCCTTTCCTCTTCCCTGGGTTTCATTTACTTCCTCACCATGGGGGATAGGATCCCTCGATGGCCGGAGGCTGTCCCACTGACAGCAGCGACTACTGCTGAGATGGCTCGGGCGTTCATTGGGACCTGGGTCGCCCTGGTTTGTCAACCCCTTTTTGGACCGGGGCTCACAGTTAAGCTCTGAGATCTGGAACACCATTGGGAACAGCCTGCGTGTGAAACTCCATCGCACAACTCTGTATCAGCCCCAGGCTAATGGACGGAGAGAACGTTTTCATTGTACAATGAAGGCCTGATTCGGGCCTCCCTGAAGGACAATTGCTGGGTGGACAAGCTCCCTTGGATCATGCTGGGCCTGGGTATGATATAATCTCCATCGTTCTGTGTCATAGAGATGCTGTCTCTTTAAGATCGCGAGACTTGTTTGTTGAAATGCCGGTTGCTGCGATGTTTGAGTTGAATGGTTTTGGTTGAATGAATAAACAACAAGTGACAAATGTGTTGTCAACGGGACAAATTGTCTCTTCACTTCTTTTGTCATAATTTCCACCCTGGTGACCGTGACGTTTGTTTACTGGACGCATTCCAGAGACTTACAGATTTACTATGGTGACAAATGCTGTTTCTTTGAAACAGATAGAGTTCTGGGCGTCTTGGTTCGCTAAGACGCACTTTTCAGGCGCACATGTCAGGGCAACCCGGTATCACACGATTTCGTGCTCATGCGCACAAACGTTAATTTGTGCGCATCGTGTCCCAGATCACGATTGTCCGACTTTTTTAGTGCTGCACAGAACGAAATGTAAACCAATGCATTCTGAATGGGAGCGTTTTTGAGGAGGTCTGCTTACAAATCAGAAATGTTGACATTTCTGATAATATATACAGATATATAACTAGAGGGTGCACTGTACTATCTGCGCTCACCCCTTCTGAAGCTTCTCTCTCTCTCGCTCTCTCTCTCTGTCCCTACCTTTCTCTCTTTCTCTCTCTCGTTTCGTTTTGTGGAGCACGTCAATTGTCGGAGAACGCTCCCATTCAGAATGCATTGGTTTACATTTCGTTCTGTGTAGCACTAAAAAAGTCGGACAATCGTAATCTGGGACACGATTCAATAGATTAATAACGTTTGTGCGCATGAGCACGAAATCGCGTGATACCGGGTTGGTCAGGGACACGTCTAATACTACTATGCAGTGTCGGCTCTCGGCCGAGAAATTATCTCCTCACTTCTTTTATCACTATTGCCACAACACCAAGATCAAAGGAAATTCAAAACCCGCATTAGGTGGTGCAAGTCTATCGTTTGTTGTGGACAGTCTTATTTACTTTCTAGAACCTGCTTTTGTATACGTTGAGTTTGACGGAACTTCTTCCTAAAATGACCCCCGCATACAGCAATGAGTGACGGTTAAAGCCAACAGTGCAGTTCAACTGTATGTAATGACAGCTTCCGTGAAACCAACAGAAAAATTGTTAAATCATTGTAAAGATTTGCGAGTAAAACCAGATGGGGATGAAATAATGAAACATGACATTGATTTTACAGTTGAATAACATGATTTCTGAAGAATTCTGAAGGTCGTTAGGTTAAGGCATTTTAAGAATAAAAGTTTTCCGGAACATACACATAAATGGACAGTATCAGTAGTAGCTGCTTGTCTGGCTGCAATTTTTCAACATTAGGTGAAAGTTCTCTTTTTCTTACAACGGTTGACTATTGGCTTGGATGCTACTAAGATGTTATCTTTTGTCCCATCTAGCAATGTTTCGGAAAACAATGACAATGACAATGACCTCTACCATTTATCAAGACTACTGTGCCTTTCAAAATAATAAAGGAAGAAAGTAGATTTAGTCCAGCACAAAGGAACAAGGACTGTAAAAATCCTTTAATTAAGCAGTTGTACCTCAAAGTCTGTTATTGGTGCCAGTGTATCACTGAATATTTCTTTCAAAGAATTTTGGATAACAAATGTACAAACATTAAAATGCTGAGGATTGGTTACTAGAAAAGACCAAAAGATGCTTGGTTTGGCACATTTCATCAACACTATTAAAACCCCACTGTCTTGAGTAGCGGGGGATGTCGCAGATGTAAAATGGCTGGGCTAAGGAGAGTAGATGAGCAAGATGTTGCTGAATAAAAATGGACTGGAAACAACAGATGATGGTGAAAATGGAACAGAGTGCCGTGTTCTATTCAAAGATGAGGCTTCAGTTGAGTTTACCATTTATTCAAATAAGATAGAAAGCACAGTCTGAACATCAAAACATAAAACAAGTATGACACCACAAGATATGCAAACAGGACGTGGAACTCGAGTGCTGCCGAAGAAAATAATCAAACAAACAGAGATAAGCTATCAGCTAACAAAAGGAAGGCAAAGCTATCTAGCTGCCAAGTAGACACGTCTACTAACCTTACCCTGGCTAAACAAATACAAAAGTACAGTTGAAGGCAACAGTCAATAGAAAAAACGAAACTATTTTTTACAAATGTATAGAGGCCTCTGACAGTGGCCATAACAAACACTCTTGTTCTAGTTTATAAACTGGCCACTAAAATAAAAAAACTGTAGTGGATAGGGTGTCGATAGATAAAGGGTGCGATCTCTGTAGGTATCCTTGAGCAAGGTGCTTAATGCCATCTGCTCCTCAATCATATATATCTGAATCCACTGCAAGGTCCTTTGCATAAAGGCGTTTGCTAAATAGTTAACTTATTAATGGTAAGAGAATCAGAATAGAGCAACAATGTTGCAAGCAATTGGACAGCACATCTCAACTTCCCCCCTTCTTTCCCTGCCACTAGCTCTTCTGCTTCTTGGTAGGGCACACATGAGACAGAATGAGGTCCATCATGTCCTTGATGATGGCCGGGGGTGGGTGGAGTTGGTGGGGGAGATTATGGGCTAAGGTCATCTCCCAGGCATCCAAAAACACAACACCCAGGCCCATGAACATGGTCCTGAGAACCCTGTCGCGCTGCAGTGAGAACCAGTCGCTGTTGTACAGGCTCACCTCCTGGTTCTGGACCTGTAAGTTGGCCGAGCGGATCACCACAAGCGTGCCAGGGCTCCGGTCCAGGAGCCGTACCAGTGCCCGTCGGATGTGCCGCATGCGGCGTATGTAGACCTCCACGGGGAAGGTGCTGAAGTGGGACCAGATGCTGATGGCTACCACTGTGTCAGCCCCTCCAGGCAGGCCGTCTAGCTCATTGGCAATATAGCGAAGCTCGTTGGTGCTGACGGCGCCAAAACGGATGGGCGGACCGTGACAGCGGTATGTCAACAAGATGTTGTGATTACTGTCCACCGCCATGAAGGGCCCTGATCTCTGTGGACTATGCAGGTTAAACTCTTTGATTTCTAGGAGAAACCGAATGAAAGCGGTCAATGGACATCAACAATGGGACATGAGTCATGGTCAGGGCGTAGTGTGAACGGAGAAGGGGTGTCAGCGCTCACCTGGTACTAAAGCGTTGAGGTACTCAAACCACTGCCTCACCGTGGAGTCTCCGTACATGTGGAACACCTTGCCAGTCAGGCACTGCGTGATGGACGAGGAGTCGTTAAACTTGCGGGCAGTAGTTCCAGCGAAGGACCTCCAAGAGCCTTGGTAGTAATACCCAGAAGGGGTGTATTTGACTGGCTCTGGTATGATGCTGCGGTTTTTTATCTCATCTTGGATATGAGAATGGTACATATGTCACAAAATTAAATACATACAAGGGGGCACCAAAACTACAAAAGCAACCCTCCTCCATAGACTGTAGCAATGATTGTGTACCTTTCTTCCCAGGAAGCACGTTGATCCGATCAGGTCCTGACGCATGGATGACAACTTTGATGTTCACACCGCTGTGAGTAATAAACAAACAAGGATAAAAACACATTTCCAGAGTTATAAATTACATTATTACAAGAGAAGCATCCTTGAAACCTCTGAAGGAGTAGTGCTTCTTTGTTGGTGATGAGGTTCTTCTTGTTGCCTCCCTTGGCGTGGTTTATTCTAGTGTCACAGCTCAGCATCTTGGGCTTCAAGCAGTACCAGGGCTCCCCGGTGTGGAGGTCTGTGTAGTTGCACAGCGGCTGCTTCGGCTGATTTGGTGGCAGGCACATGTCACATATGGTGGTCTCGGACCGCTTGCCCGAGCGGAACAGACTCTTGAAGAAGACCCGGTCAGACCGCTGCTCCTGGAGCCGCTGCAGCACAGCCACCCCCTCACTGGAGTGCACCATGGTGATCACAACCTGGGCCGTGCCCTGCCACAGCAGGGGAAACAGAGCCAAGTAGGAGCCGTTGAGGTGATCCACCACCCTGCCTGCCACCCCCGCCCCCAGCTCAGGGGAGTGCAACCGCGCCACCAGGAAGTCCCCGCCGTAGCGCTTGGGACGGCCCTGGAAGTCGTGCATCTGGACCAGGGCCTCCAGCTGGTCCCCCACTCGCCACTCCCTCTGGATTTTTAAGGGCAGGAGGTTGAACAGGCTGTGCACAGGATCGCTGCTCTGAATGAGGGGCACTGGCGCGGGGCCGGTGGGGGACTTGGGCCAAGCGATAGAGTTGAGGAGGTAGCGATCTTCCAGGGCTTCTTCGGGGGTGGGCTCCAGGTGGCTGCAGACAGTGTAGTTGTAGTAGGGAGGGAGGGGCGCCTTCTGGGCGAAAGCCGTGTGGCTGCTGCTCTGTGGCTGAAAAAGCATTGATGCTGTGTGGCAGCTCAGGTTCTGAGGAGGATGAGAAGAGAGGTCCAGATTAAAGTGAAGCTGACCGCGGCATTGAGTAGTAGTCTAAAGCAGAATTTATCATCTGTTTTGCATTCATGTTGCTGTGGATGCGCAGTTCGCAGACTGTTTGCGGAGCAAACTTTTAGAGGTGCGCGGCAGGATTATAGTATTTTGTTTGGTGCTTGATCATGCAGTTCACACACGGCAGAAAAAAAACCTAGATATACTGAGCATCCCCCGGCCTCTTTTTTGATTGCATTATCCTCACCTTTTCAGTAATAGCCAGTGGCTGTTTCCCAAAGTGAAGGCTGCAGCCTTGCTAGGACGCGTCCTTGCTAGTCGCGTCCTATGGAGATGAGACTAGAGTGCTAGCTCGAGTGCTTCCTAGCGTTTGTAACGTCGGACTTTGGGAACGACTTGGTAGTGTGGAAGCGCTTCCGCTTTTTAATACTGCGTGTCCGCTTGTAAACACATGTGCGCTTATGAATAAAACATGGCAGCAATCAAGCTGATCGATATTTATTTGACCACAACGCATAAGAATACAAACAGTTTAGAAATAAGCTGAAATCGACCAGTTCAAGAGCTTTGTGCAATACCTGTTGGATAAAGAATGTAACTAATATAAATAAAGTTTTCACGAATCGGAATTGATTGAAAATGAATACATTCTTTTATTCTTTATCTTTGCATACCGGTATTTGTTTATGTCCATTTTATATATGTGCGGATGGAAACATATTCAATGTGTTTCAGTGTCATGGCAATCATGGAAATAATATGTTAAATATGCAAATAATGTTTTAGATCTGCAGTGATGGGCTTGTGTCACACTTCCACATTGTGCTTTGAACTCAGTAGTCGATTATATTTTGACTTGCAGAATGCAAAATAGACCAGACACCGTTCGCAGAGTTATAATAATAATAATAATAATACATTTAATTTAGAGGCGCCTTTCAAAACACCCAAGGTCACCTTACAGAGTCATCATACATTTTTTAAAAAACAAGACATTGTGGAAAAAAAATAAATAAATAAATAAACATAAGCAATAAGAAATAAATAAAACAAAAACAAGACAAAACAAAACAAAAAAAAACTATCAAAACAGTGATCAGTTAGACGTTGTGTGCGAGTTTGAACAGGTGAGTTTTGAGTTGTGACTTGAAGGTTGTAATGGTGTCTGACTGCACATAGCCCCCAGCCCCCTCTATACCACTGTGGTTCACACTGCATGAGTTGCATCCTGTATTTACCACCTCCTTATAGAAGATGCATATTATATTATGTATTCATTCTTTTTTCAAACAAAAGTGAATGTTTCTTTTTTTGTTTTTTTTATTGTTCATCTGATTATTTTATGCACTCTGTTCAGAGAGCAGAAACATTTTCAGGAAGAGAAATTGTTAAATAAAATAGGTATACAAAACATACATAAATACCTATTTATGTAAACATAAATAGGTATACATAAATAATGTAATCTTGTGAGCGAGTAAATTGACATTGGTGACAGTGGTGTTTAACACCAGCTACGTCCATGCAAAATATAGCAACGTATCATTAAGTTGCAAAAACGTTTGAAAAGTGACACGGGTCTTTAGGGTTGATTATTTGCATTAACATGATGAATCTATAAAAAGCAATATGGCACAAAATATTTCTGAAAACGAATACAACTTCACTTCATTCGAACGTGTACTGCTCTGCCATTTTCAAGAACCCGCCCAGTGAACGCAGAGGATTGTGGGTAGTTTTGGCTCATCTAGGATGCAGCGATGCATCCATAGATATATGGATGCATCCTTGAAAAATCTCGGAATTCTCCAAAACAAAGGACGCAAAAATGGCGCAGCTTTCTAGTGTCCTCAACATTGGAACAGTGTCGGCGTTCTATGACGTAGCGTCCTTAAAAGGGCGGCCGTTGAGCATGCTTCCTTGACATTGGGAAACAGCCAGAGTAACAGATCCCGAAGCGGCCGACAGGCGCCGCCATTTGCGCCATTTGCACCATTTCGATTTTTGGCCGCGGCCAGCCAATAATTGTGTAAGCCAAAATAAGCCGCTGTCACGTTAAAATTGTACCGGGGGAGAAAATTGTACCGGCCTACGTCATCGTTTGTTTACATCCTGACAACCTGACAACCTGCACGGCAACAGACGACGCGATGCAGAAAACATGTTTCCAAACGACGAAATAACATAATACAGATAGCGGATCGCTATCTGTATTATGATAGATAGCGATAACACTTGTTTTTACTTTATATTTGTAATATATTTAATTGTTTAATCGAAACAATAAAAAAAATTGCCCGCGATACGGGCGATCGTGTCAAATGACGCGTCAAATCACGTAGGAAGGTTCTTGAACATTCTAGACTATGAAACCTGCTTAAAACACTCAGTTTACTAGCTAAATTCAATTAAACAATTCAATACAATACAAATATAAAGTAAAAACAAGTGTTATCTAGCGATCCGTTATCTGTATTATGTTTCAAGAACCCTCCTACGTCATTTGACGCGATTGCCCGTTTTGCGGGCAAAACATTTGTCATTTGACGCGATCGCCCGTTTCGCGGGCAAATTTTTTTATTGTTTCGATTAAACAATTAAATACAATACAAATATAAAGTAAAAACAAGTGTTATCGCTATCTATCATAATACAGATAGCGATCCGCTATCTGTATTATGTTATTTCGTCGTTTGGAAACATGTTTTCTGCATCGCGTCGTCTGTTGCCGGGCAGGTTGTCAGGATGTAAACAAACGATGACGTAGGCCGGTACAATTTTCGCCCCCGGTACAATTTTAACGTGACACCTGTCATCTCATCAACTTTGGCTGAGCCAGCTAGAATTATTTGCATCAAGTAATAATTCTATCACATAGTAGGGCTTTGACTCCGAATGTGAATGAAGTATTGATTAGACAGCGATTTATTAAAAACCTAATAAACCGTTGGATCACGTAAGACCGTTAACCATAGCAACGCCGGTAAAAAAAAATTCGCAAAGCCATGGTGTTATATGGTTAGCATAATATAGGAAATCAAAACTAATAATTTAAGATTGATTGAAGAACCTAGGGCCCTGCCCTCTTTATTATAGGGGTAAAAGGGCTATACCAGGGTTTGTTTAGATTTATGGTACATAGCTTTGCATCACTGAGGTAGCTGCAACTCACTGGTAGAAGAGGATGATATCCCCCCAAAAAAATCACAATGCAAAGTGCTTTAAGGGCCTTTAAATTGCTTTATATAATGAAAAGACCATTGCAACACTAACCTCCAGATTGAGCATGTTGATTAGCAGGAAGATGAGAACAGAGAGGACCAGGAGAAGGAAGATGAGGGCATATTTGGACAGATGTTGACACGTGATGACCCCATTCGGCTTTCCATGGTTATCCGCTGTCAACATTGTGGTAGTACTGGTGCTGTCAACACTTAAACAATAGAGAGGAGATATGGATTCAAAACATAACTTTCATTGATTATGTTGTGGAGGGGGATACTTGCAGTGTGGACAGTAACCGCGTGCCCTGAGTGACAGTTATATGTATGGTCGTTTTGCTGAATAGCCACAATAAATAATTATCTTAAGCCAAATCTGTTGCAGTCCATTTAATAATTAGTATAGCCAAGATACTACAGATTAGAATATGTGAGGGGAGGGGGGCATATGATGATTCCTCACAAAATATACAATCACACGACCAAGTCCATTAATTGTTATAACCAGGGGTGGACTGGCCATCTGGCATACCGGGCATCGTCCCGGTGGGCCGTTGACCCAATGTGGGCCGGTCTGGTCCGCTATGTTTTGTTTTTTTCTCTCTCTCTAAATTCCCTCCAATTGTGCCGGCCAATGGGCAACAGAGAGCTAGCAGTGTGTGGCCAGCATCGACGCATATTATTGGTCTATGTTTGTCATTGTCAATCAATCATGGGCTGACTGGCTCAGAGAGCCCTAACAGTGCTGTCAATCACAACACAAACCAGCGGGACCTCATGGCGCGGGCCGGAGTCGTGGGAGTCGGGAGGGAGCTGAAAATGGATAAGCGTAAGAAAACTGCGACTCTCTGGAGGTGGAAGCTGCTAAATGTTCAAATTGTACAGACCTATTTGGTGCCGGGGTCAACACAAGTAACGTTAGCCTGGGGCTAGCTAGGCTGCATCACATGTCCAAAACAAAACGTTTTTACATTGAATGTGATGTGACCTAATTAACTGCATACTTGTGACAACATATTAGCCCAGAGTTGAAGGGCTGTGACTGTTGGTAGTTGTGGTTGATTTTGTTTAAATATGCCGAATTGTGATATTATGGGTTATTATTGTTCAGATGTTGTTAAGGTAGCTAACAGCTTCTAACGTCAGCAGTCTCTTGTTGCCATAGCATCAGTAAACATTGACATGGACTAACTAGCTGTAAATGGAGATGCAGAACCATGCTGCAGGGGCGTTGCTAGACCTAGAGTTTTACTGGGGCAAAGGCCCCCAACTGCCAACATTTTTTTTTTTACGTGTGCACAATATGAAATAGATGGATACAGAAGGGTATGTACAAGCTTCAAAATCATTGTCACTGTCATATTGTAGGCTATATTAAAGCACTGGTAAAGGTAAAGACGCAAAGATGGATTCATGAGTACCGTACAATTATATTTATTTAAACACATACACATCTCAAAGATTTACAAATAAGGTAACTGACAAATAAACAAAAAGTCTCTTTATGACCTTCACCTCTTTATCAGGAGAAGTCTACACATCTATATTTATTTAGAAGCTGTGTGGAAACAGCATAATTTTGCCAGAACGACATGTACTAAAAAGGCAAGAAACAAGGTTTAAAACTAATAGAATTTCTGACTTAAGGTGAGGTGGCTCATTGCCACCAATCAACCTGGAAAATGTTATAGAACCATCAAAGCTCTTAAATTAAACTAAATAAGGCCATACACTACTGCATAGAGCCTTTTTTAATGATTATTTTTTCACTATTAAGCTGTATCGCCGCGCCTTCATGGTGGCAAAGCGGTCAATAACGTGGCTTTGACTCACTTTGCATAGTTGCTCCTTTTCAATGGACAAAAGAGAAAGTTGGTGAAGCCTTCCTTGCCCCATGGTTGACCTAAGCCAGGTGTGGAGCCTTCTCAACACACTGAAAGATCGCTCACAACTACAACTGTTTACAGGAATTGTGAGTGCAATGATCTGAATTATCTGTGTCAGTGTTGGGAACATTGTTGGATCCATATATGTTAAAAACACCCTGTATATCCATAATTTCCTTTTTTGTGTTAAGGAAGTTTTTGTCCACTAAAACTTCCTCAAGTTTTGAAGACAGACAATTTTTCATTCATTATTCATTTTCCGCGTGTGTGCGTGCACGCATGGTGTGTGTGTGTGTGTGTGTGTGTGTGTGTGTGTGTGTGTGTGTGTGTGTGTGTGTGTGTGTGTGTGTGTGTGTGTGTGTGTGTGTGTGTGTGTGTGTGTGTGTGTGTGTGTGTGTGTGTGTGTGTGTGTGCTATAAAACTACAGGCTACAGACGCTCAGTATTGAAAAACTGGTGCTAATTATGTGGGCAACATTCTTTAACAGCAATCAAGTTGTCATTGTTTGTGTCAAACAAGTTGTGAATTTGTTGTAACGTTAAAAAAGGAGATGACTTACTCTGGGCTGTTTCCAGCTCCCGTGGTTTCCAACGAAACATGATCAACAAAAAAACAAGGAATTGAAAGCTACTTACAATATGCCTAGGTTACATTAATTTCCCCTGATGGCAGCAATGTTCCACTTTCAGCTGGAATTCACGGTAGGCCTACATCAAAACCACGTGTCTTCTTTAGATTTCAGTTCCCTTTATTTATTCACACAGTTCAGCAGCGGCATTTATTCAGAATCAGAGCCCAAATTAAAGCTGCATTTAGGGCGACTATCACTACCCAGCAGAAAAATAGATGCACTATAAATGGTTTTGTAGGCCTATAGCAGTCACGAACATGAGCATAGTTGTGGAAATGCTGGTGTTAGAAAACAAAGTTGACGGGAATTAAAGTGCTGCAAATCTAGCATTAAAGGTTAATTTAAGAAGCTTCTCACCAGTCATTTGTCGCCTGGTCGCAGTGTCGAGTTTTTTTTAAAGTAGTTCACTAGTCGTAGCGTGCAAATAAATTGCAGTGTCAGAATTCTGAGAATTTTGTCAGCATTCAGATTTCTCAGAATTCTCTTACACTGCAAATTAAAGCGCTACTACTAGCAAACTAGTTTCAGCGTGACTGGAGAGAACTTCCTTAAATTAACCTTTAATGCTAGATTTGCATCAACGCTATTGTGTGAATTAGTATGGTTCTCTTTCATGGAAGCCGGAAGTGGGAGATTCCTTATTTTTTTTACCATTATTGTTTTATTAACAAATTTCTCCTACAGGGGATTGATAAAGTTCTATCTAGACTATTGAACAGAAAGAAACACTTGGTCATACTTTACACACTTTACCACTGAAACATTCAGAAGAGTCACGTGGACGAATCCGTAAATAACTGATTTTTTTCATTGGTTGTTGCGTTAAATCTTACCCAGATACAATAGGGCTATTTTCTGATTGGCTTTTATGTAGCCCCTTTCGTTTTTTGATTGGCTGGTAAGAGGCAGGCTCGACTGAAGACTCCCGAGGCAGCAGGAGATGTACTTGATGAATCCTGTCGATTCCATAGCGAGTGCGGCGCTTCTGCAGATTAATTTAATAATGATCAATGGAATTTTACTGGGGCACTGGAGACTTTTACTGGGGCACGTGCCCCAGTAAAAAGGGGCTGACGACGCCTCTGCCATGCTGTATTGTAAATACAGATGAGATACTTTGAATTTTAGCACAAAATACAAGTAAGGAAATAATTCGTTTAATTTGCAATATTTGCCATTGAATTTATTGTAATCTTTCAATTAATTTATTGTTTACTGAGGTGATGACTATTACATGTGGTGAGAGGAATGCAATATGTGTATGTTTAAAGGTTTATGTGAAGAAACATGTGTGATAAAATGACAATTGGTAATTCATAAATGGCTCTTTATATTCTCTGCTACCATCATCTCCTGTCAAACAGGTTTTCCTGACCTAATATAAGTTCTTCAGAGAGAGAGAGAGAGAGAGAGAGAGAGAGAGAGAGAGAGAGAGAGAGAGAGAGAGAGAGAGAGAGAGAGAGAGAGAGAGAGAGAGAGAGAGAGAGAGAGAGAGATTCATCTTGACTTTGCAAGTTTACTATGCAACATGTTTCGTCTCAGATTGAAACAAAGGTTTATTTCCTGGTTGAAGATTTTCATATTGATGATTTTAATTTCAAACATCTGCATTTCTTTTAAGTTCAATTAACAGTTATGCAGGTAGGTCTTGGGGCTCTTTTGAGACTTAAGTCATCCTTCATGACAGATACATTTGTTCACCAAGTGTCACTCCGTCACAAAAAGTCTACATGGCTACATATACTTGTCACTCAGTACACAGATACTGAGTACAAGTTCTGTTTGCTGTTTCTTGCAGGTCATGAATTTGGTTGAATTAGTGTAGCTGGCTGGCTGCGGACGAGGAAGTAGGGCAATATATATAGATATAACCATAAATAGAGAATTGATATTTTTTGTTTTTATCTATAGCTGTGTGAAAAAGTCTAATGTCTAATATGAGAATGCATATCTGTTCAGACCTGTAATTAATTTCTTAGACTTTTTCTCGCAGCTACAGATAAAAAACCTTCAATTCTCTATTTATGGTTTCACAATGACTGAGTCACAGTTGAAACAAATGAGTTTCAGCTCTAATGCTGCTACTCTCTGACTGTAATATGTTTCTATTTAGATTATTTGTCAGGATATTTTGTTATTATTGTCAGAGGCTGGTTTTAACTAATGCTGGGCTTAAACCAAAAGATTTTCACATTCACAGACTAAAAACTGCAAGAGAGAATTTAGCGTTGGATCAAGTGTGATATTTAACAAGGGTTTTGTAGATATGTAGATATGGGGGTTTGAGATGCAGCGACCACAGGATGTCTGTTAACTTCCTGTTCAGGTTTCATGCCTTTCTTGTCAGCAGCACAAGAGACACAAAGAGAAACTTGAAAAAAAAAAGCAACAACTGCTATTTGCAGTGCTGTACTATTATTCGGATGTATTTACTTGATTAAATTGTTTTAATAAAGTACATACAGGGTTCTTCCCGTTCGTCTCGTCCCACCCCTAGTGCTGATAATGTAGTGGGCTGGTCTGGACAGAAAATGCCAGGGCTGAATTTTTGTCCCAGTCCACCCCTGGTTATAACTTATATGGAGATCATATCCTGAGCACACGCCAATCTACGATTTCTGGGGTTGTCGGGGCAGTCTTCATAACGACCCAAAAGTTAGTATTATACCAAAATACTAAACCTGCCAATAAAGTGGAAACTTTCTATAATATACTTCAACTTTACAAGTTCTAATGAAACACAAATATATCGGATTCTGATGCAATGTTAACCCACCCAGTAAACCGGCAGGTGTTGTGTCGAGATCTGTTTCCCCGTCGAGATGTGTTTCCCCTAGTCCCAGATAATGACTGTCAGGATGCGTTCCCCCTGTTCTAAATGGTCAAATTGAATGATATCAGCCTGAAAATCACAGCACTTATCTGTTGTGGGGAAATAAGTCAGCAGTATGAATTTGAAAGATGTGTGAGCCTCCTTTCCTATGGAACAGAGGGGGAACAGTATCTGACAGTAATATTCCAAGCTGTCAGGATGCGTTCCCCCTGTTCTAAATGGTCAAATTGAATGATATCAGCCTGAAAATCACAGCACTTATCTCTTGTGGGGAAATAAGTCAGCAGTATGAATTTGAAAGATGTGTGAGCCTCCTTTCCTATGGAACAGAGGGCCTTTTCGGGTAATTTCGGACGGGGGCGGGACTAGGGGAAACACATCTCGACGGGGAAACAGATCTCGACACAACACCTGTATCAAAAGTTTTACATGGATCAATGATATAAAAAAAGCATAGGCCTGATTGTCAGGTAAGTCAAAGATTTATTAAAAGAAATACAGAAACACATGAATCCATGTGGACCAACTCACCGAGTACGCCAAATCTTAAGAAACAAAAACGATTTTCACTGCAGCGTGTCCACCAATGTTTTTGAATGGAATTTTAAGCAAACAGGTAGGCTATTACAAGTAAAACAAGTGAAGTCTGGCAGTTAACTTTGTTCGCGAGGATGGCTGAACGGGCGAAAAGGGCGAAAATAATTTATTGTAAATGGGAACACAACCTCAATGGCCAAGCACATTAGCATTGTGCATCAAATAAAGACCAAATGCAGTACTTCGACTGTCTCCGAGTTGAAAAGACTCTGTCTCCTCCTTCTACTGTCGCACCACAGACGGGCCCGTCTTAATCATCCACTCAAACTCAAGCAATCGCACACACAGACATTGTCGCTAGTCCCGTCAGTTAAAAATAGTAATCCAATTGTGAAATCTGTGTTGTAATCAGCAGCATACAAGCTAGCTATCTTAAAAAGTAAATAAAATTTCAGATGTGCAGCGTGATGTGTGAGGTTGGCTCAGTAAAACGACTGTTAGGTTATCATGATGCGTTCAAATGTAACATAAAGAAACGGTAAGTACATTTTCTTTGGAGTAATGTACTTCGGTACATTTTACAGCACAAGCGTACTGAGTAAAAAAAACGAATATGAATATAGGCTACAGTGAGTTTTTTAAGGTGCTGTACAAACAAATCATATTGACTACTCTGTACAGTGACAAAGAGTGTACAGTAACCTACTTCATTCAATATTGAATAGGCTACTGTAGCCTACACTATGTACAAATGGTTTTGCTCTTTGCTCATGGCAGTTGTACAAGCAAAACATATTGACTACTCGGTACAGTGACAAAGAGTGTACAGTAACCTACTTCATTCAATATTGATTAGGCTTAGCCTACACTATGTACAAATGGTTTTGCTCTTTGCTCATGGCATAATGTACATCTACTGTAGCCTACACTATGCACACATGGTTTTGCTCTTTGCTCATGGCAGTTGTGGCAGTCATTTTAACATGTCAGCAGGCAAGCTTCACTCATTCCAGGATGTATTATGCTTTGTCATATAGCCTACTTGGAACGTGTTTTGAAATGGATCTATAGTAGCCTATAGAAATTTGCCAGCTGGAATACAAAGCAAACTCTCCTTCAAATGCACATTCATGGAAGTCTTGTATTGTCATCCCCAAATAATGCTGCAATGTAATAATATACATCTTTAAATGCACAATAATGAGTCATTATTTTTATTATGACTTATCAAAGGTTTTTATTGGCTCCCAGAATGCAGGTCTGTTAGTGACTCCCAGTATCTCTAAAAACAGACTGGGAAGTAGAGCATTCAGTTACTGGGCTCCTTTACTGTGGAACCAGCTCTCCCCATGGGTCAGAGAGGCAGACCCCCCCCCCCCCCCCCTCACCTTTCGCACCTTGTAGTTTGGCCTTGGCGTCTCGCAGTCTCTCTGTGTTTCCATATATTCTCCACAGCTCCACCCCCAGTCTGAACCAACTGCAATTTTTCCCCTTGGTTTTCCTGGGAGTTTTTACTCAGTCGATGTGAGGGTTTAAGGGAAGAGGATGTTGTTATGAAGCTCATGCTATGTAAAGCCCTTTGAGACAAACTGTTTGTAAAAACGGGCTATAAAAATAAATTGCCTTGCCTTGCCTAACCCGCTTGGACTGTAATTCATATTCATGCTACTAGTTTGATCATTGACTGACTACATGAATAGAGATTCTTATAGAGGTCTTATAGTCAAACGGTATAGGGTACATACAAATTTTTATGTGTTTAGGCCAGTTATGAGATCTAGTTAACATCATTGAAAGTCATTTCCAAACACATTAAAGAAAAGAAAAAAACAAAAGCAAAGAGATTTTGCAGCAGTAGCACACTTTTACTTAAACAGAGTGGGATAGGAATCAGGTTAACAAAACATCTAAGAACATCTAAGCTGTCTAACACATTACCAACGCAACATTGAAACATCATAAAACATCACAAAAAAAACAGCTGGAATACAAAGAGTTTGCTTTGTATTCCAGCTGGCCTGTTATGAGCAAATTTCTATACGCTACTATAGATCCATTCCAAAACATGTTCCAAGTAGGCTATAGGACAACGCATAATGCATCCTGGAATGAGTGAAGCTTGCCTGCTGACACGTTAAAATGACTGTCACAACTGCCATGAGCAAAACCATTTGTACATAGTGTAGGCTACAGTAGCCTATTCGATATTGAATGAAGTAGGTTACTTAACACTCCCTGTCACTGTACTGTACAGAGTAGACAATATGATTTGCTTGTATAGCACCTTAAAAAAATCACTGTAGCCTATATTCATAGGCACACCCAGCCTCGCTTTCAATATAACACGCACTCGCATAAACACCATCAGTAAATAATAATATGAAAACAATATAAAATATCTTTCAACAAGAAAAAATAATTTGTTTACTTTAAATGGATAAAGGTCAACAAATGCGCAATTTTCAGCTGTCAGAAATGTGTTGTGATCACTTGTATTCCTCATAACTCTCAGGCTGTGAGGAAATCAGCAGCCAGCGTTCGCAGGTCTGCTCTGCATGTATTAACTGTGGCTAAATATCAACTGCACTGAAGTCATCATAACTTCATAAATTCTCATTTTCAAATGATTATGAATACTATTATTGTTATTTGAAGCCATGTCAGTCTTGACTGTGGGTGGTGTGGTCCTCTGTGTCTGCTAGTGTCTATAATACAGTAATATTTTTGTCGACATTATCAAACGGAAGAACTTTTATTATGAAGAGCACAGGGCAATGAAGCACGCTAGGCAATAAGAGGACCCGCCCACCGGCGGAAACCAGATATTGAGTGGTAAATTCGTTTCGCTCAGTAAGAACCAAAAAACGAATAAACGAACTGAAATTTAGATTTTCGTTTTCTTGTCAAAACGAAAAAACGAAAAAACGGCTTGTTTTCTGGTTTCTGCTTGCGTCAATTATTCCCAGAAAACAGAGTAATAAAACGTACCTTGCTCGGAGCGAGCCTGCGCGCCGGCAGCTCTAGAATTCTAGCCTAGAACCTAGTTCTTTTATAAAGAGTGTTGGCGCGTACGATCTGTCTCTCACTCAAACGATGATGGCTGACATGGAGGCAGACGATGGAGATTCACCTGCTACTTCAGAGGAGACCAACACGAGCCGTTCATCCTCTAACCTAGTGCACCCCTGGCCCTATCTTGAAAACATTTTCAGCTTCGTGGAGAAACGTGGAGAAAGCTATATCATGCAATGTAAACTATGTGTGCCGAAGAAGTCCAACATATCAGCTTACAAGAATTCGACGTCGAATCTCCGAAAGCACGTTGAGGTAAGTCATGTTTCTCGTGCCTTTCCAGGTTTAAACTGACAACAAGCTAGCCATATCCCGAAAACTGTGTATGGTACTGCTAATACTGTAATACAATATTGAAGTAGCAACCTGTTGGCACTGTGACGGCAGTTAGCTAGAACTATGCCCACTAATGTGCTTATTCAGTTGGCTAATAATAGTATAAGCACGTTAGCTTGCTAACCTGCCGTTATCCGTCCTACCAAATGCATCCATCAGGCCAGAAAGCATATTAAACAAAACAAATAAGCCCAATGTTTCAATTGACAGCCGCAGATATGTAAACGGTCAACTGTCAACTGCCATTGCCAATGCCAACTACGATTTCGGTGGTGAAACCAACCGTCTTTCTCGCAGTGACATTGGGCTTACCATTTTCATGTGTTCATGAACTGTTGGTGCAATCAGGCAAGCTACGAGATTTCGGCGCTACATTTGACTTTCATATTTCTTGTATAATGCTTTGTAAAGTGGGAATTTGCCAGGTGGGCTTTCGATTTCCCAGGTGGGCTTTTGCACATCACAGTAGAGGCAGAAAACACTGATTGCAAAAAAGTAACTTTTTACTTTTACTTAAAGTACATTTTAAATTATTTACTTTTTACTTTTACTTCAGTAGATTTTTTTGACCGGTAAATTTACTCGTACTTGAGTACAATTTCAACAGAGTAACAGTACTTGTACTTGAGTAAAATATTTTGGTACTCTTTCCACCAAACTACTGATGTCAATATTTATTAAGAATTACATATTTAATTTAAAATGCAATTATTTATTTCCTAAATATTTTCCTCATCACTAAAAACGCTTCGTATTTCCACCAATTAATAGAAAAGTATCGATTCTGGTATCGATAAAGACTCGGATCGTTAAGGAGTATCGAAAATGTTATCGACATCAATAAATATTAATGATCCCCATCACTAGTCCTGATGCAACGTCTCCCAGACAGCTGTTCGGAGACACGTTCTTTGAATGTTTTTTGGACTTTAGGACTTTACTATCTATTTCTAACATATATATATATATATATATATATATATATATATATAATCTAGATATATATATATATCTCTCATACTGTCACAGCCCGGCTTAAGGGAATGACAAAGAGGAGACCACACATGGCTTTAAGCATAACAATAATCGTTTATTTAACCAACTTAAGGTAAAGTAAGTTAAAGTGATCCATTTAAATCAGTAATGAGTGCTGTGTGTAGAATAGTGGAGAATGTGGGGTAGTTGCAAAGCAAAGCTAACCCAAAAACCTAAACAAACCATACGTCAAAGGGGAGAGCAAGTATCCGACTCCAGGACTCCAGATTGCGACCAAATGGTCGCAATTTGCGACCAAAATTTTAAGAGTGTGCCACCGAATTTTCCATCTGGTCGAGCATGTGCGACCAGTAAATTTGCCCTTTTTTTTTTTACACGTTAAACGTGGAAGGGGCGCGTCAATGAATCCAGAATCTTTAGCAGGCCAATGAGTGTAAGAAGGATAGGGAATGGCCACTATGGCGACACATTAGTGCCATAATTCACTAATGTGATAAAAGATGCATTCGGGCGTATTATATTATTCCACACGCGTAGATATTAACTGCGAGCGCGCAAATGATCTCTGCGCGCGCAAAACAGCCTCTCGCGCGCGCAAATTACCTTAGCGCGCGCAAAACAGCCTCTCGCGAGCAGCAAATTACCTCAGCGCGCGCAAAACCTCTCGCGAAAGATGTTTTTACGCTCTCGCTCAAATTTAATTTTGGCACTATGGGGGAGGGAACCAAGGCAGGGCGGGCTTTCCTATGATTGGCCGTTTCTGAAGCGCGATATTTGATTGACAGCCCTCCTCAGCTCTCTTCTCATTCAATTCTGAATTGTACAATAAATGGCTGAAACGATAGTTACTTATTGTAACTCTAGATTCTATGAGTATAGGCGCAGCCTTTTAAGGCTATCAATATTGGGTTATCCCTAGGCGTGAGCCGTAGCACTGAAAATTTGTAATCCCCGACCACCAACAGCGTGGGCCTCAATTACGTCCGCGTGCGGCGTGCCTCAACGACGTCCGCATTTCGCAGATATAGTCGGGCGCCGGCGGACGTTCTGCTCCCAATAAACAGCTTTTCTTCAGCTATTTAAAGGACAATGAGGCCAACACTTAAAAGGCTGCGCCTATACTCATAGAATCTGGAGTTACAATACGTAACTATCGTTTCAGCCATTTACTGTACAATTCAGAATTGAATGTGAGGAGGGCTGTCAATCAAATATCGCGCTTCAGAAACGGCCAATCACGTTTGGCCGTTTCACGTATCGCCCTGCCTTGGTTCCCTCCCCCATAGTGCCAAAATTAAATTTGAGCGAGAGCGTAAAAACATCTTTCGCGAGAGGTTTTGCGCGCGCTGAGGTAATTTGCGCGCGCGAGAGGCTGTTTTGCGCGAACAGAGATAATTTGCGCGCTCGCAGTTAATATCTACGCGTGTGGAATAATATAATACGCCCGAATGCATCTTTTATCACATTAGTGAATTATGGCACTAATGTGTCGCCATACTATGGGGGAGGGAACCAAGGCAGGGCGATACGTGAAACGGCCAAACGTGATTGGCCGTTTCTGAAGCGCGATATTTGATTGACAGCCCTCCTCACATTCAATTCTGAATTGTACAATAAATGGCTGAAGCGATAGTTACGTATTGTAACTCCAGATTCTAAGAGTATAGGCGCAGCCTTTTAAGTGTTGGCCTCATTGTCCTTTAAATAGCTGAAGAAAAGCTGTTTATTGGGAGCAGAACGTCCGCCGGCGCCCGACTATATCTGCGAAATGCGGATGTCGTTGAGGCACGCCGCACGCGGACGTAATTGAGGCCCACGCTGTTGGTGGTCGGGGATTACAAATTTTCAGTGCTACGGCTCACGCCTAGGGATAACCCAATATCGATAGCCTTAAAAGGCTGCGCCTATACTCATAGAATCTAGAGTTACAATAAGTAACTATCGTTTCAGCCATTTATTGTACAATTCAGAATTGAATGAGAAGAGAGCTGAGGAGGGCTGTCAATCAAATATCGCGCTTCAGAAACGGCCAATCATAGGAAAGCCCGCCCTGCCTTGGTTCCCTCCCCCATAGTGCCAAAATTAAATTTGAGCGAGAGCGTAAAAACATCTTTCGCGAGAGGTTTTGCGCGCGCTGAGGTAATTTGCTGCTCGCGAGAGGCTGTTTTGCGCGCGCTAAGGTAATTTGCGCGCGCGAGAGGCTGTTTTGCGCGCGCAGAGATCATTTGCGCGCTCGCAGTTAATATCTACGCGTGTGGAATAATATAATACGCCCGAATGCATCTTTTATCACATTAGTGAATTATGGCACTAATGTGTCGCCATAGGCCACTGCTAATGTGTCGAGGGGGAGGGTCCTAGGGATTATCGAGCGCGCGTAAACGTCTGTGCGAAAGAGCACAACTTCACAACCTGCTACGTGCGTTTACAATGAGCAAGCAAACGATTTACTCGTTCTTCCGACCTTCGGCTAGTGTGCCAGTGCAAGTCAGTCCTGCACAGGTCTTATTTTACCAACCCCGCACCCGCCCGTACCCGCAATACTTCAAACCGCATCCGACCCGTGTTCCGACAGTAGCCCGACCAGACCCGCTATAAATTGATATCGACACCCGACCCGCACCCGATGGAAAATTAGAAACATTAGATGGGAATTACACTATCTGGTGTATGGCTTGGTGCTTTAGATTGTTGTGCAAAAAAAGCACATCATCCACTGTTGACGGTTTGAGTTGACTCCTCCGCTCCTGATTAACATATCCACTACCGGTGAAGTCTCGCTCACAATCGCAAAATCCGCGCCTGACCCGCGCTGTTCAGTCGTCCGACTCCGACCCGACTCGTTTCATCCAAATTGTGCGGGTCACCCGAACCAGTGCAGGACTCTGCTTCAGGTGCCATAAAGGGCTTTTCACACAGGAGGCGTTTGTCGGGCCTGATAATGCATTCTCAATGGAGAGGCGAGCGGGCAGAGAGGAGGCTCAGCGTCCTGTCAAGCGGCACGACAAGCGGGCGCACTCCTGTGAAACAGTCGCTTCCGTACTTGTCGAACGCATGAATGCGCAAACCTGGGAACTGTTGGGATAGATGAGAATCACAATAAAATGTGACACCGAATTTGAAACAGCACATAGTAATTTCTGCATCTATTATCAAAATAGTTATTAGTAATACAGTGAAAATAAGTAGAAATGTGAATATTTGGTTGGCATGTTGATTAACGGTGTGTGCCCCTAAAATTTCTGGTTGCGCCCCTAAAATTTTCAGTTAGGGGCCACAGTGCTCCTAGTGAAAAAATAAGTCTGGAGCCCTGGACTCCTACAGGTTATATAGCTGAGGAGCTCAGCCAGCATGGGTGTTACACTGATCACCTCCTGGGAGCCTGACAATCATGCCAGAGGGCTGTCTCAATACATAATGTCAGGGTTTTTTCTAAACAAGGGAACAGGGGCGCTGCGCCCCGATACTCCCGGCGTGCGCCATCCTACCGAAATGCCGACTGAACCTGTCAGACTTGGATCTGTACTTACATGCTGCTGTACAACATACACTATTTCTCAAAACGATCTTTTCTCCGCGAAAATATCCCAACACCACCACCTGACAATGTGTCTGATCCTCAAATAACTTATAATTACTCCAAAAATATTCCGATCCGAATTGGAGTTTCCCAGACCGAGTCGAAATGCTAACGTTAAAGTTATTAGCAGCTAGCTAGCTAGCTACTATGTATTTGAATGGGTTTTTGGTCTAGGCGCTAAGATGCTAAGCAAGTATACAAGACCATTCCAGTTCTCTCTGCACAAAGCGGTTTCAATGAACGACAGAAATAAACAAATGCTGAGTGTTGATCAAGAGTTTTGCGAGAGCAAAACGAACAGTCGAACAGTCGAACAGGGTTCCCTGTTACCAGGGAACCCGTAGCAGGGAACTAAATGGCAGCTGCACGGCCGAATTAGCCCAATAAAAGTGTAGTAACCCAGAGAACCAGCTACAACATAGTTTTCATCCAAACGAGCCGTCTTTAGCGAACGATGAATTGCATTGGCTTCTACGAGCAGTCGGCTTTCAGCGGCGAGCTTAGGGACCGTCTGCAAAGTGCAAAACTGAATTGCATTGGCTTCTACGAGCAGTCGGCTTTCAGCCGCGAGCTTAGGGACCGTCTGCAAAGTGCAAAACTGAATTGCATTGGCTTCTACGAGCAGTCGGCTTTCAGCCGCGAGCTTAGGGACCGTCTGCAAAGTGCAAAACTGAAAACGACAACAATAGTAACATTTCTATAGCGTCGCCATTATTGACTCTAGAGCCCCAAAACTTGTTCCATAGAGGCATGGCACAGGAGGTCTACCATGACTAACGCTACCCTGAACCACCTCCTCAGGATCAGTATTGAGGGGCCTGCAATTGATCAATTTGATTTTGACAAGGCAGTGAGCCGTTGGGGCAGTCTCAGGAACAGACGGCTGCTGTTGTGATTTGTCCTACTTAATAAAAGTTTAGCCAATATTTTTGAAATTTGTCGTGTTTATTTACAGGGTAAAGTTGTACAAGTCTACCAAAAGTTGATAGTATTTTAGTTTTTCAGGATGACCACAAGAGCTAGAATTTCTCTCTAAGATAGCCTCAGAATGTACCATTTAATCATTATTTTTTCAAAGGCTTCGCGCCGTGGAAGGGGGAGACCCCCCTTCCACACCATCCCCCGCCTCGGTCGCGTTGCTCCCTCGGCTTTGCGCAGGGGTCTGCTCCCTGCTACTTTTTTTTTCTAGAAAAAACGGGTCTTGTCCTGACTGTCACTTCTTACCTCCTTCGATGTTTCATTCCCTGTCTGTAGAGCATTCACAATAATGCCAGTTCAAGTATATTGCCTTAGCAGCCATCGTATTTGCTACTGCGCGTGTATGTACATCGATAGGCCCTGAGGTTACAGCCAAGGGCGTCAGTTTGTTTTTAGAAGTGGTGGGGACAATAACCATAAGCTTGAGTGTGGTTTGAAAAGTGCTGGGTACCCTTATGTAAGCTATTAATCCATTCAACGCTGCATTACAATATGCTCTACAGTGTATTGTCAGGTATTGATAAAATCCTATTCGAACAATAAAAGTTGAAAACCACAGTTTGTGTTTTGGCTTGTTTTGCAAAACGGCGTAGGAAACACCAGGGTATTGGCTCGGGATATGTAATACTAATACACACAGGACAAAAAACAGTGTTGGCAATTTAACACTTATCTTGACATCAACAAAGTTTACCAGACAAACAATGCCAGACTGTAAAGGGGGTACGAAATGAAACGAGGTGCTGAGCATCAGCCTTTTGAAGACGAGCAAGGGCTGCTGGTAGCATATGTTATGCTGCATTAAAAAAAGAAGAAAAAAAACAAGCGCCCAGAGGAGAATTGCATCTGCCAAATCCTGACCAGCAGTAAACACTTGCGAAGGACCAATGTAGACTTCACTCGTTACAACATCATAAGCAAATTGCCCGCAAATAAAATCCCCTACAGTTTAGGATAATCACACAGGTTATGCGAGAACATATTTATGTCAGGATAGGCCTACCAGGCTCCAAGTCATCACATATCTCAGACAAAACAACTATAACCACATTGGCATAGCCATCGCACCGTGTGTAGCTGCTACTAGCTGCAATCTATATATACAATGCATACTAGCTGGAGCACCAACCAGAATCAGATCACAATCGCTTAGGACCGTGGGTAACCTTTGGCCAGGTCATCACGAGCAAACAGAACCAGCAGCAAAGTTTACGTAAACCAATTTCTTACCTTATGTGGCCCTCCACATGCAGGCTAGATGATGTATCCATACCGTTATCCAGTGTCACAAACATGCTTTTTATAGGAAGCAAAAGGACCGGCTATTTTCTGAATAAAAATGTCAATTTTGGCTGTCTGTCTTTCTTGAAACTTCTCCAGTGCGTTCACACCAAACAGCGTTGCCACTGAGTGACATGTGTAACGTAACAGCCAATCAGCATTCAACGGTCAAACTCAGTGCAGTGCAGTCCGGGGTGAACTGCAGCATGGAGGAGAAAGTGATTGTTGCCGTTTGCGACTCTCGGAGCTCTATATATAATAATATATAATATAATATAATTGTATATATAATATCACGGCCAAAAGCTCTGTGCGCCTCCGGATGGCCGTAGCGCGGGGAGCTCATAGGGATTGGGCTTCTCGGGAGTCGGGGTTTGTTTACCGGCTTTGCTATGGGTTCCAGTCTTGTGTGTTCCAACGGTTTATTAGGTATGCCTATCTAATAAATGATGTCTTTGTGCGCGCCTATCGCATGATTTTAGACTCTACGATTTCGGTTGAGTATGTGGGGATTTTTTCAGTCGCAATTGGTTTGCACATTTTTATAACTGGTGGGGACAAAATTCGCATTTCAAATAGTGGGGGGGACATGTCCCCCCGTAATCGACGCCTATGGTTACAGCTAAGATGTCCTAATATTCCTGTGAAGATGTGAATGGCATCTTCACTGTGTTCAACATTTTTTAAAAGATTGACGTGTTCCTGTCTGGCTGGTAGCCCTGTAATAGTCTGCAGCTGTGGCTCATAGGCTAATTGAGCCACACCCATTCTGGTGCTCCTTATGCTGCTATCCATTTGGATGGTACGCTGGTACGAACGACGAGAACGTGACTTATTTCCCTTGCGCCAGCCTTCCAGTTTGCCATTTGTGTTTCTGTCGAGCCACGAGGGGGAGTAGTAGCAGGCTAGTCATCATTAGCAACATAGCCTCTTTAGCAAACCAGCTTCAAAACAAAACTTTACATTGAATTGCACGCAAAGCAAGACCGTGCAATGCATATATTGGTGACCGGATTAAAGCAGCAATGAAATGAAGTGTGTAAGATGTTTTTAAAACGACATTAAAACCAACAACGTGGTACAAATAGAAAGAAAATACATCTCATCCCCCATTAACTATGGGCGCAGCCATCTTATTTGCGAGTTGTACAGCTCTGCTCGCTCTACTTTGAAAGCGACGAGATACTACGACCAAAAGGGGGCGTCGCCTCAGTGAAATGCTGCAAGAAAGCTGGGAGATTTGCGACTTTACCACTTCGTAAATCCAAATGGATAGCAGCATTAGGCCCCGTTTACACGAAGGGAAAACGCAGATATTTCCACGCGGTTTGGCCTCTCATTTACACGAAAACGCTGTTTTTATCACAAAAAACGATCATTTCTAAAAACTCCGGCCGAAGTGGAGATTTCTGAAAACGCCGGTTATGTGTTGTCGTGTCAACGGGGAGAAACAGGGTTTTAGGTTCTGAAGCGTCACATTATGCGCCAGGAAATGCTTAACGTCATATGAGCGCCCTATGTTTACAGTTAGTTTGTTACAGGAAGACCCTCGTGTGATTCGTTGTTGTTGATTCTGAGGATTCTGATTGGCTTTCATGGCTTTATCCTTCTCCCTACACTGCCGCCCATAGGTTTGGCATAGTTATAATGGCGCTCGACGGCGTATTTATGCGTTTTGCTGTAAACGACAACTTTTTTGAAAACGATGTTGTGTGCACAATGTTATTTTGGAAAACGGAGGGGGGGGAATATTTGTTTCCATAAATACCCTGCTACGTATAAACGTGGCCTTAATAGGACAAGAGTTCTAGACTGGGGGGAGGCTCGAGTGGGGCAAGTGAATCGACTGTGCTATTACTTGTTTGAAGTAAAAATATGCTTTTTAACAACCATGTGCGTCAAGAAAACTCTTTTTTACATTTCCCTTATCTACTTTCAATAAAATTCACTTTATATTAATATATTAAGTATTGCCTCTGTATCGTCATTCAACATGGTGTCATAAGTAAACGCGGACATAATGGAATATAAAACTTTCGGAAAAAAAATGAAAGGACAAAAAAGTTCAACTAGTGAGTGAAGAAAACTAGCTTACGAGCTAACGTCGCAAGCTAGCAACAGCAACAAACTTCGTATCGTGATGGCTGAGGGATTCCGCAGACCCGACCCTCTACTCTTTGATGGGAATGTCGCTGAGCATGTGCAAGGGTTTGAACAAGAATAAGGCATTTTCATTGCAGCGGCATACTTTGACAGTTCAGCCCGCACACAGGCGTATATTCTCCTCATATCATTACCAGACATCAGTGTCAGAAAGGAATGCACACACAGCCTAACCCAAATCTTAACAATTGTGGAGGCAGCCACGCAGCTCAGAGAGAAACCTGTCCAGCATATGATCAACAGTGTCAGACATGCAAGAAATCAAACCATAAAACAAAAATGTTGCAGAGCAAAGGTTTTGAATCCATCCATTCATGTACTAAATGATTCATTGTTTGTCCTTTTGACTGCTATCCAGGATTGTCCCACATGCAAATGCTGCTTTACATGCCATGGCGAGGCAGCCTAATCTACCTGTCGAGAAGAACCATTTTAAACCTCAGCAACACCTGGTGTTAAACCAAAAGAAGACTGTGGAGACGACAGTGAACTTTCTGAGAAGTCCCCCCCCCACTCCCCCCCTCACCATCCAGAACGACACAGTGTCCACTGTCGTGTTCCTTTAGGTTCCTGGGTACAACCATTTCACAGGACCTAAAATTTACTCTCTCCAGAAAAAGGCCCAGCAGAGGTTATACTTCCTGCAACAACTAAGGAAGTTTAATCTGCCTAAAGCGCTGCTGACCATCTTCAACCATCTTCTTCAGCCATCATTCAGTCTGTCATCTGCACCTCTAGGCAAGGCAAGGCAAGGCAGGTTTATTTGTATAGCCCATTTCATACAACAAGGCAACTCAATGTGCTTCACAAGTCATCTATCACTTTCTGGTTTGGGTCAGCCACCAAACGCCCTAGATCCCTTACATCCTGGTCACAAACTGTTCAACCTCCTTCCCTCTGGTAGGCGATACAGGGCAATGTTTGCCAAAACCAGCCGACACAAAGTGAGCTTTTTTCCCCAAGCAGTCACTCTGTTGAACCCTCATGTATATTTCGATTTTTTAGTTCCAATATTGTTGTTATATATTGCCATTGCACTGAACTGCCTTGCACTGTATTTATATTTACATGGAAATCCTAAGTCTCTGACTGTTTGGGGGTATATTGTATATTGACTGCACTGATATTGCACCATTTCTTCCCCTTATATTGTTTCTTCCTCTTACATTGTTATTGTATATTCTTTATTGCAAATTAGTATTTTATATTGTATTGTTATACTGTATACTTAACGATATATTTATATTTCTTTCTATGTTCTTTGTTTTTTGTTTTCTTTTTTTATATATTAACAATAATTTAAGTGTTGAGTGTTGTACATTGAGAGCATAGGGTTAACCGAAGTCAATTCCTTGTTTTGCAAACCTGGCCAATAAAGCAATATAAACCATATAAACCAACCAACCAACAACCAATAAACCAAAAGTGCAGTGTAGGCTTTCAAATTGGCCGGGTAAAGGCTTTATGTCCCTCTCTGACTTACCCGTTCAATGTTAATAATATAATATAAATATAAGAAATTGTTTGCTAAGGAGGATAAGTCAGATTACTGGTGGGTGATATTAAACCAAAGAGGAAATATTTATGAATGTCCCTTTAAGGAAAACGACTTACCTGCCGTGATCTTTTCAAGGATGAGGCTTCAGTTGAGTTAACCGTTTATTCAGGTAAGATAGAAAGCACAGTCTGGCAAGCAGCTACTGTAGGTATAACAATGTGCGCAGGGAGATTCTTAGTACCACTTGCTTTAATTAGGGGGTGGTTCATATTTATACAGATGGCTCCTCCTCTAGAAGGAGCCGTGTTTTTCCACAGTTTGGATTGATAGTTGTCTGCCATATCTGGTGAAATTATGATGTTGCAGGGGTTGACACTAACGGTTGCCCGATTGCCCGGGGCAACTAAAAATAATGTTTGGGCAAATTGAGATTATTTCTGGTTGCCCGAAAGGGCAAGTGCATTTTTTAGGGTTTGTTCATATATAATCAGTGGCGAAGCTAGACCTTTTTTGGGTGGGCTCAAGCCCACCCTAAACTTGCCTTAGCCCACCCTTTCATTTCGTCCTCAAATCTAATATTCTACCCTTTTTTTCCACACAAACAATGAGAGAATAGATGCTGTAATGAACAGGCACAAATGGGCTAGTGAAATCGAGCGCAACCTTCCTGCTGGAATCTCTAACCTCTGATTTGTCAACCCGGTATCACGCCAAGGCGTGAAATAGATACGTTGGTCCACATCGCAAGGCGTGTTCAGGGTCACGCTTTTTGACCAAAGCGTGACCCTGAACACGCTTTCTTCTCCATTCGAAATGAATGGAGGAATAGCACCAACAGGGGGCGAGACGATCTCCTACCTAGCGTTTGGTGAAACGCTAGGAGAACGCAGCCTATATTTTTATCTGAATGGGAAATGCAATATTTTAGGACAGATACACCATTAAACGTGTTTCTAATAACATTTCTAGCGAGAAATATACCTTTTCCTTCCGGTCGGACCCCGAGTGTGTGTGTGTGTGTGTGTGTGTGTGTGTGTGTGTGTGTGTGTGTGTGTGTGTGTGTGTGTGTGTGTGTGTGTGTGTGTGTGTGTGTGTGTGTGTGTGTGTGTGTGTGACACGCTATTTATGTTGAAATGCGACGTAATCCAGTGTTCACGAAAACGTACACTGTCAACGCATGCTTTTTTTGACCGGGCCAAGTTTCGGGCAGGAAGGGCCCCCCCTTCCTGCCCGAAACTTGGCTCGGTCAGGCCCCCCCTTCCTGCTCTCGGGGTCCGACCGGGCCAAGTTTCGGTGCTGGGGTCCCAGTTAGGCCCTAGATTAAACACTATGTGGACGTCTGCCTTGTTGTCAACTACGATGTTGTCAATTACCACTATCCTTCCCCCAGCTAGCTCCACACAACGGTCACTGGCTGAAACCTGGATGACGGCCCCCTGAACAGTCATTTTTTTGAACTGCTTGATTACACTAATGTGAGGTGGTACAGGGCCACTGAAATGCTCGATGGATAGACTGGACGTCACACTAGTAACACACTCGCTGGACTTAAAGCTCCTCTCAGACAAGCGGCGGATGACCTGTTCTAGGGGCTTGTTTGGCTTTCTGATCATGTGTTTTAGTTGCCCAAGGAAGTTCTCAAATGGGAAGCATGATACGTTGTCTAACACTCCATACTTCTCTGTTTGTGCAATAAGGTGAACTAATGCATGCATGTTGTACCCAACGTACTCCCTACCATAGACTTCGCTGCAGTGCTTTACAAATGCCAAGAGTAGGGTGTGGGAATAGTCTGCCTTATCTCCCACTAAGGTGACACTAAGTAAGATGGTCATGGCCACAGACAGCAACATAAAGTTGTCATAAATTGGTGTCGGCACTCTACCCTTTAAGCATGCTGGCCCAGTATATAGTAGGAATGAGCGAAACTCAGTAGCTTTCCATCTCTCAAATTCGGACAGAGGTCGGGGCTTACGGTTGAACTCGCTTGGAAGATGGGAACGATAGCGCAAGAGTTCAGTTGACACCTCTTTTACAGCAGGTGTACCTATGCGAGTGTGTAATGTTTTTTTCATCCAGAAGTACAACAGTTTCCGCACTACCCCTAAGCAAACCACATGCATGTAGTCATGGGGAAACTGTGTGACCATTCCTACGGACAGAAGGCTGAATGGACTAAATCCAGTGAAATGCTGATCATCATTTAATTCCTCCAAATTATCACTGTCTAGTCGAGCAGGTGCATCAAATTGTGGAAATGTCATCCTACCCTGATAGGTTACTCCCTTTAGATGGCATTTGCGACAGCAAAAAAATCCTGTGTGACCCTTTGAACTTCTGACAAACGCGCGTGCAGGTGCATCACACACATTTTATTTTTATAGCCCGTTTTTACAAACAGTTTGTCTCAAAGGGCTTTACATAGCATGAGCATCATAACAACATCCTCTTCCCTTAAACCCTCACATCGGCTGAGTAAAAACTCCCAGGAAAACCAAGGGGAAAAATTGCAGTTGGTTCAGACTGGGGGTGGAGCTGTGGAGAATATATGGAAACACAGAGAGACTGCGAGACGCCAAGGCCAAACTACAAGGTGCGAAAGGTGAGGGGGGGGGGTCTGCCTCTCTGACCCATGGGGAGAGCTGGTTCCACAGTAAAGGAGCCCAGTAACTGAATGCTCTACTTCCCAGTCTGTTTTTAGAGATACTAGGAGTCACTAACAGACCTGCATTCTGGGAGCCAATAAAAACCTTTGATAAGTCATAATAAAAATAATGACTCATTATTGTGCATTTAAAGATGTATATTATTACATTGCAGCATTATTTGGGGATGACAATACAAGACTTCAATGAATGTGCATTTGAAGGAGAGTTTGCTTTGTATTCCAGCTGGCAAATTTCTATAGGCTACTATAGATCCATTTCAAAACACGTTCCAAGAGTAGTCAATATGATTTGCTTGTACAGCACCTTAAAAAACTCACTGTAGCCTATATTCATAGGCACACCCAGCCTCGCTTTCAATATAACACACACTCGCATTCTGTAATCACTGTCAGTAAATAATAATATGAAAACAATATAAAATATCTTCCAGCAAGAAAAAATTATCCGTTTACTGTAAATGGATAAAGGTCAACAGATGCGCAATGCAGGGCTCTCCATTTTTTAACTGAGTTCAGAGTGAGATTTTGTCGGCGGGGGGGGGGGATATATTAATATGTGACTGCATACAAATTTGTCCACAGACATGGTGACTAATGTATGATAGTAGGCATTATTGGCCCTTAAAAGGATATTGGCCTAAGCAACACCAGTAGAGGCATATACTTTTCCCTGAACTTTTAAACGTTGCAAACGTGCAAAACATACATTATATTTATGTGGCATTCAGTCCAATGCTTAAAAATATATCTGTGGCATTCAGTAGGCCAATGCTGTGGTAAAGTGTGCAAAGTATGAGTATGAATATTTGATGGAGTATGAGTAAGTGTTTCCTTCTGTTACATAGATAGAACTTTATCAATCCCCTGCAGGAGAATGGAGAAATGTGTTAATGTTTGTCCCTATAAAACAATAATGGTAAAAAAATAATACAAAACATGGCGGTAACTCTAAAGTCAAACCGTCCAATCTGAAGGCTTTACTTAACCACTCCCCCTACTCACTTCCACCAATGCAAATTAAGCGAACAGAACTGAGTAGGGGAGGGCGTAGCCCAACTAGTTTGTGACAGACCCAGAGGAACGCAACGCAAATTAAATGTGAACATGTATTGAGGCTTTAATAAAATCCCGGACGATTTTGAAATTTCACCCGGACGCATTTGATTCCTACCCTTCCACTGTTAAATAGCGGAGCAAGTTGTGTGGCGTGTGAATGGGTTGAATTGCGTGCGTCTCACGGAGAGCCCTGCGCAATGTTCAGCTGTCAGAAATGTGTTGTAATCACTTGTATTCCTCATAGCTCTCAGGCTGTGAGGAAATCAGCAGCCCGCGATCGCAGCTCCTATGATGTGAACGCGCACAGGACGTATAGTTCAGAGCCGGACAATCATGTCGTAGTAAAGCCCTCAGGTCTTCTCTGCATGTAGGCCTATTAACTGTGGCTAAACATCAACTGCACTGAAGTCATCATAACTTCATAACTTCTCATTTTCAAATGATTATGAATACTATTATTGTTATTTGAAGCCGTGTCAGTCTTGACTGTGGGTGGTCTTGTCCTCTGTGTCTGCTAGTGTCTATAATACAGTAATATTTTTGTCGACATTATCAAACGGAAGAACTTTTATTATGAAGAGCACAGGGCAATGAAGCACGCTAGCCAATAAGAGGACCCGCCCACCGGCGGAAACCAGATATTGAGTGGTATATTCGTTTCGCTCAGTAAGAACCAAAAAACGAATAAACGAACTGAAATTTACATTTTCGTTTTCTTGTCAAAACGAAAAAACGAAAAAACGGCCTGTTTTCTGGTTTCTGCTTGCGTCAATTATTCCCAGAAAACAGAGTAACAAGACGTAGCCTACCTTGCTCTATCTGTCCTAAAATATTGCATTTCCAATTCAGATAATAAAGATTAATATAGGCTACGTAACAATTTCAACAAATGCCAGCTAGGAGAACGTCTCGTGTGGAAGCATGTATGTAGCAAAATTCAAATGGCAATGCAATTTGCAATTACATTATGCAATTGACAATTCATTATGCAATTTTATAATGTAATTTCTAAATACGTTATTCAAAGTGTATTTGAATATGCAAAGTGACCTCAATTAAATTTGCAAAAGTTATAACAATACAAATAGAATAACATTTTGTCAAATTCTTTGAGTTCATTTATTGAAATTGAAAAGCTATAGCGTCCCCGTGATTGCAATCCACTTCGCCACGCTCCGTGTGTTGGGATACTCAAATGACATTTCAATCCGCAAAACGAACGCTTTGCAAAACGGAATCCAAAACGTTTTCCAAAACGGAATCCAAAACGTTTTCCAAAAAGTCAATATGCAAAGTGGCAAACGTATAAGCCAATCAGCGTCTGGGCGGGAACTACGTCACTTGCTCGTAATTTCCTTGTACACGTTCATATAGAAATGAAGTTGATTAATATATGTATGTATATATTGATCAACTTCATTAATATATATATATATTAGTGGTGGGCCGTTATCGGCTGCGTTAACGCAAAACTTTTATCGCGCGATAAAAAAAATATCACCGTTAATCTATTTTCAAACACTTCCTTGTTCGGACCCATCATGTGACTGAACTAACCAATCAGAAGCTAGAATTTAGGCTGAGGTAAACATGATGGAATCAGAGGGGCAGATTCAACAGAATATCCAGAATATCCTCTATCTAATCATCGAGTCCCTGGTCCTAGATCTGCCCCGGGTTCTGCTCCGATGCGACTTGAACCCAAGGGGGCACTCAGAATTAGAATCAGAAAAGGTTTATTGCCAAATACATTTACACAAATTAGGAATTTGTCTTGGTATTCGTATTCGTTGCACACGAAGTCGTAAGGTATCTCCGGGTACCCTGGTAGATACCTACTAGAACCAGGTCTAGTAGGAGAGATTGGTGTAGAGTTTAAGAGATGCCGGAGTCCTCTTGCTCAATTCTGGCTGGCTTGCCAAATGTAGAAGGATGTTCAAATCAAGGTGCAGTTTCCAAGTCTGTTTCCTTCAAATTGTCCACGGAGTCAATAATTCACTTTCAACAATGAATTTGTGGGCTCACGCAGGATACCCAAAACAGCCAACTGAGTCCTTATGTGGTACAATAAAATCTCTGGTCAATTCTACACATCAGTATATCAAAACATATGACAAGGGCGGGGCTTTTACCTCAATTCATTACCTGTTATCATACAAGAAGGTGTAACCCAGTGATTCCTATTGGGTTACCATTATACTGATGGTAACCCAATTCCTATTGGGTTACCGTGATACTTGGGCAAGATGGGCCCCAGACCTGTTGGTCCGTGGTGGATCTGTCGTTGGGCTAATTAGGCTGTGAGACAAAGGAAGGGCCAATTGGGCTTGGAGACAGAGGTCTGGCAGGGAGGAGGATGATCCAGTGGATCAATTGTTCATCAAAGATCAATTGTTCGATCAACCCCTCAAGAGTAGTGGAGGGATAGAGAAGGATGTTTGACAGGGAGGGGGATAATAACAGGAAGAAGGTGAATACACATAAATCAACAGTTGGGGTCAGAGAAAGGGATCTGGCAGGGAGGGGAAAAACAGCGTGAGGCAAAACCATATCTAAATGTTTAAAGATGGATACATTCCTCAAAAGTGGAAAAAGTCCAAATGGGACTTAATATATAACTACAAGATGCAATAAAATTACATTATCAATGTCCCAGAAGATTAGTTCCCTTGTGCTACGACACGGCACATGGATTATAACTCAGAGTGAGTCGCCTCTGTCTCATCCATTTCACTGTATGGTGAAGGACAGCTTCCTTGAAACCAACCGCAAAATAGTTCAATCATTGTAAACATTGGTGAGTAAAAGAAGATAGCGATAAAATAACAAAACATGACATTGATTTTACAGCTGAATAACATGGTTTCTGAAATTGATGACTAAAAATAAGACTAAATTCTGAAAAGTCATTGAGTCAATAGTCATTTTAAATATAAAAGTTTTCCGGAACATGCACATAATTGGATGGTATCAGTAGTGGCTGCTTGTCTGGCGGCCTTTTGTCAACATACGTGAAATTTCGTTTTTTATATAAAATGAAAACATTTCTTGATTTGGATGGAAATGTTTCTCTTTTTACAAAGGTTGATTATGAACTTGGGTGCTACTTAGATGCTATCTTTTGCCCCATCTAGCCATGTTTCGAGAAAGACATTATCTAGACAACTGTGCCTTCCAAAATAAATTAATTAAAGAAAATAGTTTAGGTCCATTTCAGATTTTGAGGTAAATTTCCACGTTGCATAAGGTTCATTAAATTAAGCAGACCCTTTTCACAGAGGCACCATCGTAGGATAAACACAATCGTCACTCATGGCTTAGGAACCCTTTTTTGGGATTACAATTCTCCCTTGATGTTAATATGTGAGTAAAATATCGATCATTACTTAATGTTAAAGCTAAGATCTGGTTGGTTGTATTGCAATCGTTTTTTTTGTCTACTTTTTTAAAGAAGCTAAAACGTCAACCAATCTGTTAAGGAGATGTGAATGCCACTTAATATTTATTTTACAGAATTCTAAATAAAAAAAACAGGTGGCTTTTTTGTTACGTGCAAGGTGCTTAACGCCTACCATCTCCTCAGTCACATGTATCTGAATCTACTGCAAGGTGCTTTGCATAAAGGCGTCTGCTAAATAGTTAGGTAACTTATTCATGGTAAGAGAATCAGAATAGGCAAACAATGTTGCAAGCAATTGGACAGCACGTCTCTTCCAGCTTCTTTCCCTGCCACTAGCTCTTCTTCTTCTTGGTAGGGCACACATGGGACAGGATGAGGTCCATCATGTTCTTGATGATGGCCGGAGGTGGGTGGAGTTGGTGGGGGAGGTTATGGGCTAAAGTCATCTCCCAGGCGTCCACAAACACAACACCCAGGCCCATGAACATGGGTCTGAGAACCCTGTCGCGCTGCAGTGAGAACCAGTCGCTGTTGTACAGGCTCACCTCCTGGTCCAGGGCCTGTAAGTTGGCCGAGCGGATCACCACAAGCGTGCCGGGGCTCCGGTCCAGGAGCCGTACCAGTGCCCGTCGGATGTGCCGCATGCGGCGTATGTAGACCTCCACGGGGAAGGTGCTGAAGTGGGCCCAGATGCTGAGGACCACCACGGTGTCGGGCCCTCCGGGCAGGCCGTCCAGCTCGTTTGCGACGTAGCGTAGCTCACTGGTGCTGACGGTGGAGAAGCGAATGGGCGGACCGTGACAGCGGTACTTCAGCAGGATGTTGTGTTTACTGTCCACCGCCATGAAGGGTCCCACGTTCTTTGGACTGTGAAGGTTAAACTCTTTGATTTCTACGAGGGAACGAATGAAAGTGCACATTGGACAACAACAATGGGACATGAGTAATGGTCAGGGCATCGTGTGAACGGAGAGAGGGGTGTCAGCGCTCACCTGGTACGAAAGCGTTGAGGTACTCAAACCACTGCCTCACCGTGGAGTCTCCGTACATGTGGATCACCTTGCCAGTCAGGCACTGCGTGATGGACGAGGAGTCGTTAAACTGGCGAGAAGTAGTTCCACCGAAGGACCTCCAAGAGCCTCGGTAATAATACCCAGAAGGAGTATACTTGACCGGCTCTGGTTTGATGCTGACGTTTTCTAACTCTGGTTCATCTGGGATATGAGTAAAGAACAAATGTCACAAAATGAAATGCAATCAAGTGGGCACCAAAACTACAAAAAGCAACCTCCTCCATAAACTGCAGCAATGATTGTGTACCTATCTTCTTAGGAAGCACGTTGATCCGATCAGGTCCTGACGCATGAATGACAACTTTGATGTTCACACCGCTGAATGTAATAAAACAAACAGGGGTAAAAATACATTGCCAGTTATAAATTACATGAAAAATAATCCTACAAACCTCTGAAAGAGCAGTGCTTCTTTGTTGGTGATGAGGTGCTTCTGGTAGCCACCCTTGGCGTGGTTTATTCTAGTGTCACAGCTCAGCATCTTGGGCTTCAAGCAGTACCAGGGCTCCCCGGTGTGGAGGTCCGTGTAGTTGCACAGCGGCTCCTGTGGCTGATTCGGCGGCAGGCACATGTTGCACAAAGTGGTCTCGGACAAGAAGCCTGATCGGAACAGACTCTTGAAGAAGACCCGGTCAGGCCGCTGCTCCTGGAGCCGCTGCAGCACGGCCACCGCCTCACTGGAGTGCACCATGGTGATCACCACCTCGACCGTGCCCTGCCACAGCAGGGGAAACAGAGCCGAGTAGAAGCCGTTGAGGTGATCCACCACCCTGCCCGCCACCCCCGCCCCCAGCTCAGGGGAGTGCAACCGGGCCACCAGGAAGTCCCCGCCGTAGCGCTTGGGACGGCCCTGGAAGTCGTGCATCTGGACCAGGGCCTCCAGCTGGTCCCCCAAGTGCCACTCCCTCCGGCCCTTGGAGGGCAGGATGGCGAACAGGCTGTGCACGGGGTCACTGGTCTGGCGTAGGGGCGCGGGGGCGGGGCGGGCGGGCAGCTTGGGCCAGGCGATAGCGTTGAGGAGGTAGCGATCCTCCAGGGCTTCGTCAGGGGTGAGCTCCAGCCCCAGGTGGCTGCAGAAGGTATCGTTGTGGTACGGAGGGAGGGGCCCCTTCTGGGCAAAAGCTGTGTGGATGCTGTTCTGGAGCTGAAAAAGCGTTGATGCTGTGTGGCAGCTCAGGTTCTGAGGAGGAAGAGAAGAGGGGTTAGGGTTAGGAGTGGAATTTATAGTGGACAGGCAGTTTGCAAACTGTTTTTGCGGGGCATTAAAAACTTTCAGATGTGAGACAAATGGTTCTATCAGGGGCCAGGATTATATCCTTTTTGTGTGCCTGCTCATACAGTTCACACAAACCAGCATTATTCCTCACCTCTCCACCGTGATAGCCAGTGTTTGGGGAGGTTTATAGCGCATTCCTGTCACCAAGGTGGGTGCTATACACTGGTCGACGAGCTATAATAAACAATATATTTAAGGATAACTATGCCCACTGATTCTCTAGGGAATTTTGCAATGTTTTATTTAACAAAATGTAACTTTATCTCACACAGACACACACAACACTAACCTCCAGAGTGTGAATGTTGCGCAGAAGGAATATGAGACCAGAGAGGGCCAGGAGAAGGAATAGTGGGGCGTATTTGGACAGATTTCGACACATGATGACCCCCTTCGGTCTCCCATGGTTAGCCAACGCTTCATATTCCGCTTTCAACATTGTGGTCGTGGTAGTACTGGGCTCTCAACACTTAAACAATAGAGAGGAGATATGGATTAAAAACAAAATTATCAAAGATTGGGTTGTAGAGTTGGATACTTACATCTGACCACTGCTGTGAACAGTAAACCCCCGCTCTCTATGAGTATGCATTTATCTATATAAATATTTTGCAGGCGAGTGGTTTTCTCAGTAAATTGTCTTATGAGCAAAGCCTGTAGCAGTCAATTTAATAGTTAGTATAGCCAAGATACTAGAGATTATAATGTGTGTTTACGAGTGTGGGGACTCTGGGAGGGGGGCGTATTATTCTTCACGTGACAGAAAAGTGACAGAAACACTTGGTACGACCAACATAATTTCTACTAGCTCATATTATATCCTTAGGAGTCCGTTATAAAATGGTATACAGAAAAGCTATCGAACCACATCCAATTACAAAGCTTGGTTAGACCTAGGCTACTTACATGCCTATGCTATTTAGGATAGGAAAGGATGACATGTGATTCGACAACAATAAATAGGGAGCGCTGGTCAATGGGGGTTATAACGGGAAGTCTAAATCCTGTATTTATAACCGGATGCATGGCCAACAACTATACATCTCTTTCAGATAGCCTCCTACAATATTGCGTTTATATTTGTCAACGACAGCAGGGCCTATTACGAGGTGCATGCATAGTATAGACTACAATCGTATAATCTGAAGAGATTACACTGCTTTATTATAAACGTGCACGATATTGTATAATAATCTCAATAAAGGCACGTCCTCGCAGAACCACCTACGTTTCATTGAGTCGTCAAAGCGGATGGCGGTCTTTGAAGAGCTCCATGGTCTTCGTCCGCCCGGCATTTTTTGGGTGCTCCGATATCCTTGGTTATGGTTGTGGCATCTGATTATAGCAGTAGTCCTTGCTGAGGTTACCACCACGGTGCCTTCTATTCGAAGCTCTCGCGAGATACCCCCACCCCCTCATCCCGACAGATCGTACCTCTTGCAACATCTTTATCTTTATTTTAACCAAATTTTTTTATGGCTTTGTGGTGAATAACGCTAGCTAGGTTTGATTTTTGCAAGATAGTCAAATGATTTTTGCAAACGTTGTGTAGCCTGTAGTCGGTCTTATTAAACGATTTTACAGATTTGTAGGATATGTTGCGAGTGTAAACGTTTTTCAGATGTTGACTTTTGACAGTCATCTGTAGTCCAAAACAGAGTTAAGTTGTAATAAAATAATGAGCACGATTTGAATTTAGGCAGCTCGTTCCGCTTTAACTGGAGTTGCATATCAGCTGTTTCGAGACAAAATCGATCCTTAAATATTCGATCTGCCTGTTTAGTTCATACACTCTGTTTATAAATAAGAGATCATGACACTTAGTTCAGTTAAAAGGGGTAAAAGAGATTAAAAAAGGTAATAAAACTGATTAAAGGTAATGAATTACTGTTATGTCCCCTACTATCCTGTCTCAGATTCTAAATGTTCAATGTCCTCCAGTCAATAGGGTGCTGGGGCTCGGACAGTTCCTAAAACATATAATGAGAAACAGATGTAAAGTACAGTATGAGGTAGAAATATATCCCATCATTAATTATATGCCAATAATAGATATGCTCTGAAGGGAAAATAATTGCTGCAAACCCCTAATCTGCAGTCCTGGGTGTAGAACCATACAGTTCCCAGTCTTAGTTTAAGTAACTGGTTGTAAAACTAATATAATTGAACATAAAATGATTCCAACTTGTTGGTATTTCATTTCTCATTAAACAGGGGCCACTTGACAACACCGTGGCTGGAGTTGCCTGCTGCGTCAGAATGCAGGTTTGCTCAGGGGGAAGGTGGTAGAGCCCTCGTTTCAGAATATGGACGAAACAGAACAGCAGGAAGTCCTGGAAAGGCGTTTGTCAAATGATGAATAAGAAAATGATTCCCTGCTCTTCACATAGGCCTATTGATTTTCAGGAAGTCATGGCGGTTTTCCTTAAAATGGCAGTTGAGGAGGATCTTCAAGTCAACGCCATGTTCCTGGGTCGCTGGGTGGACACTCATAGACATTGCGGTGCGTGTGTGTGTGTGTGTGTGTGTGTGTGTGTGTGTGTGTGTGTGTGTGTGTGTGTGTGTGTGTGTGTGTGTGTGTGTGTGTGTGTGTGTGTGTGTGTGTGTGTGTGTGTGTGTGTGTGTGTGTGTGTGTGTTCAAACACAGGAGTGGCATTTTGCAATCAGGTCGCAGGTATGCATCACATTTGAAACATGTAAGACTTGTCTCATTGTCTCAAGGGGCACAGAGCTCGCATCTCTTCCGTTTCTGCCCCTGTTTTGCATGCAGACAGGATGTTGTGGAACACTGCCACAGGCCAACGAGCTGTCATTCACTTGCAGGTGTATGTACCAGTAAGCTGCAATGAAAGAAACAATGACTAGATTTGAAACAATATTAAATCTGTCTTACACAAAATGTTTTACATGAATAAAGTAAATCAAATGCATGACAGATGAAAATATACATTACCTTATCAAGACAGTCAACGCCTCCTTTATTTCTGTTGTAGTCCAGGATGATCTGGGGTTTCCTGTCCTCTGCTTTGCTGACAGTCGCGTATTTGTGTAGAGTGCTCATCAGAATGACGTACTTATTTTTCTTGGGCAAATATGACACAAGACTGTGTCTGTCAGTGAAAGCAAATTTGGTTGCGAGTGCATTTCTCCCTCCGGTCGAAACCAGTGCAGGGGGAAGTTGAGGCTTCTTCTTCCTCACTGTCCCCACCATGGTGAGCTTTCTTTTCAGCAGCTCAACAAGCCCATGTGTTGTGAAAAAGTTATCACAAGTGATGTTATGCCCCTTGAGACCGGCTGTCATGTCCAACACAACACGCATGCCTTGTTTTTTTTTTGGCCTTCCAGTAACAGGTTTCCCTGTGTAAACCTGCATATTCCAGGTGTAGCTGCTCCTGGCATCACATGCTGCCCAGATCTTGATCCCATACTTGCCTGGTTTGCTTGGGATGTACTGTTTGAATGGACAGCGACCTCTGAAAGGGACCAGGCGCTCCACCCACCTGTCACCTCAGGGCCTGGATTGTACATCAGTGGTACGCGCTCCACCCACCTGTCCCAAACGTTCCTGATGGCAGCCAGTTTGTCGTCTCGCCAGCGGAAAGGTTGTGTAGCTCTGTCATCAAATCTGATTACTCTTGAGAGGACATGAAACTGCTGCAGGGACATAGTTGACCGGAATATAGGCCTTCCTGACTCTGCATCCCACAGACTTTTTGTAGCCTCATTGTTGGACCGATGTACTCCTGCTAGAATCAACAGACACATGTAGGCTTGGGGGTCTACCTGGTCCAATGCCTTCCATGTGTCCGCAAACACACGCCCCCCTTCCAGGTTTGTCATCGCCAGTATAATTTCCACAATGGACTCTGGAAAAAAGAGCTGGAAGCTGGACTTGATGTCATCCCCACGAGATTTTGCATACCGTGTTGGCCCTGGTGTCATCCTAATGACGCTTTCCCCTCTTGCTCTGCCTCATCTGTCCTGGGGGGATGAATACCAGAGCAAGTTGCCATCCTCGGACTGGAATTCCACCTCAGGTTTGTCTTCCCCAGGTTCCCCCTCCCCAGGTGCCTCTTCCCCAGGGGCCTCTTCCTCAGGGGCCTCTTCCTCGCCATCTGTTGACTGTTCGGTCTCATGATGGTCTGGATCAAATCAGGATCGTTGTCTTCTATTTCTGAGACTTCCTCCTCTATTTCTGGTTCAACTTCAATCCCCTCATCAGTTTGAAAAAAAAGGTCAAGAGCCTCTCTGACAGAAAATCGTCTGATCGGGCGCTGACTCATTGTGTTCATAGTAAAATAAGAGCGATGCACAAGCAAGCTACATATAGGGGATCTGTGAGAAGATATCATACATTTTGTATTGAAAGTGTGGTTCAGTTCAGTCTGAAAGGGGTTCACGTGGGGTGGGGTGTGTGTGTGTGTGCGTGCGTGCCTGAACGTGTGTGTGTGTGCGTGTGCACGCAAGTGTGTGTGTGTCTGTGTCCGTGAAAGTGTGTGTGTTTGTGTGTGTGTGTGCACGTGAGTGTAGGTGTGTGTGCGTGTGGTGGTGGTGGTGGATTTGTGGTTGTGTACTATCTGATGGATGAACACAATCTAGGATCACCCATTCATTTCCGTCATTTTTGACCGGGAACACCACAAGTGTTACAAAGTTGACTAAACAACTTAAAATTCAATGAAAGTAGTGATCAGCAATTGTATATGTTCAAATGCCTAGTGTGGAGGATATCATAAGCCCTCGAGACAAATAAATGTAAAACACAATATTTACGATTGATTGAAATGGAAATCGGTCAGATTTGACCCGAATACGACAGGAAGGAGAGCGGTGAGCCCACTGATTCAGTCATTGAATTCAAACACTAGGTGATTTAAAATAATGCGTTAACTTTATTCTCAGTTTGTTTTGAATTTGTATTTCTGTTAAGTACAAAGATTATGGCAAGCAGCATAAGGAAGAGAGAACCAGATCAATAGCTTGCTATAGTACATAGAACATAACATAACGCAAACCTCTGGTGCGCATTGCAGTGATTTAAAGGCCAGATTTATGTACGGACAAGTTTGCAATTATTGGCATGAAATTATCAGAAGTTGTTTAGTGTTTCCCTATTTAATGGAAATTATAGTGGAGTCAAAGACATAAAGAGGAAGTCAAAAAGAAAAGAGAGCAGGTTTAAAGTAAAGATGTCAGATGTAGTGATCTCTTCTTGCTTTCCAGTGGTGGTTTTGCAGATGACGCTTCTGCTTTAGCCTATTGTACAGTCTATGGCTAGAGCATGATGTGTATAGAACATAGCCCTGAAATGCATTAATTAGTATTATATATCATCAGGATACTGTTGAGAAATTCCTCACATTTACGAAAGCTACTATTTTTGAATAAGTGCATAATAAATTAAATTAACACAAAATAGGTGATATATTTTAACCTCCCCCGTCTTCCCCATCAGGCGGGTTTAGAAGGCAACAACCTTTTGTAAATCGAACACATAATGTCCTTGATATAATAAAACAAACATTCATTTGTTTTCATTTGCAAATAAGTGAACGAAATAAGTACAAGGCCTATTTGTGTCCATTAGCTACACATGGTTTTGCCCAGTTGAGCAATAAGCCATCTTTTCAAAGCCAAAAATGTAACACTTTCGATGCTGGTTTCAGACATGCATGTTGCAGAGGTCCAAACTAGGACCAATCACGGGAGTAAATCCAGATTCTAAACGCACGTCTCTGTGGAGCTAGTTTGGTCAAGAGTCTTTTTCAACAGATGGAACCCGGGGAGACGAGTTTTGTTTGTCCGTGCGCATCAGGGTTTGGATTCTTTGTCCCCACCCTGACGTGCGTGTTGCGTGTTGGTCCGCGGTGGCGTTTTGCTGGGCGACAGAGGCGACGGGGGCTGAGAACCTTCAGTCCTGGCGCCGGTCATGCCGTCCTCCTCCTCCTCCTCTTCCCTCTGCTGTACGGAGGACAGGTACTGCTCCAGCAGGCTGCAATCAGCGCTGTCCCCGCCCACTAGGGACACACAGCCCCCAGGGTTGGCCAGGGCCAGGGCCCGCACAGTCTCCAGGGAGTCCACAGTGCCGCTGCTGAGAAAGCTGTCCTCCAGGGCCACCTGCTGCTCACATGTTGACTGGAAGCCGGAGTCCGGGAAGGACGCCTGCGTGTGGGCCGGTTCTGTGGTGCTGCAGCAGGCTGCTGGGACCAAGGGCTGACAGGACGCAGGAGCCGGCGTCACAGCCGGGGCCTCGCAGGGCTTCATGCTGGCTAGCTGCCCCTCGACAGAGTGCTGCCACCGCTGCATTGACTGGAGCTGTGGGCGGAGCATTCCCATGTAGTCATAACGAGGATGGAAAAAGGGGCATATTGCTTTCGACGCATATATTTGAACATGTATTACGTTCACATCCCTCACCTGTTTCCAAAGAAATTTGACAGCCTCCTCCTGAACCATCCTCTGCAACCTTTCTTCCTCATAGCGTCCCTGCATTCTGCAGGACAAGACAGGCAAGTTCTGTAAATCTGTGAATAAACCCTGCAAGCAAATGACGTCAAGTCGCAGGTAACTGGACAGTTGCATGATCTTTAAAAATAGCACCGGGGACTTCGTTACATACATGAAGCAGGAGATCAGCCATCAACATACCTCTCCAGCTCCCCTGATAGGAAGACTATGTGCTCCTGCATCCTGTGCAGGCGGATCTCACTGCGGACCTCCCGGGCGACGGGGTGGTAGTGGCGGGCGTACTGGCCCCGCCACCATGACTGTATCCTCACCGCTGCCCAGTCTCCGTCCAGGTCCACTACCACCTTCTGCTGGGGCTCCTCCAGCACCTCCCCCCCCCCACTGTCTGGGGGGGTTCCTGGGGCCGGTCCGACCTGCGCCCGGCTGGGCCCGACGACGGGTGGACAAGCTGTTGAGACATCAGCGCCCTCGCGGTGACCGGCCGTCGCCTGGCTTTCCGTATCGACAACAGTCTCCTGTCGCACCGTCTCTGGACACTGGTAACAGATGTCTGCGATAAGTGACTTCCTTGGCAGGGATGGGCGTTCCGGGGCCAGAGAGTCGGGCTCAAACGTTTCGGTCTCGTCCTCGCTCTCTGAGAGAGCCGCCTTGGGCTCTCCTACGTCGGCGGCCGCGGGCAGGAAGGTGGAGACGGAGGAGAGCAGGCTGCCGCTGGGTCCATCCTCGTCTGTTTGCACGTCCTCCAGGTGGAGGGACTCCTCTGCTGCGGCTCTGGTGCTGCGAAGCACAGGCCCCGGCTGGTGGGAGGAGTCCGACCTCATCCAGGTGTTGTACTGAACCGTCGGCTCTGGAACAGGAATGGGTGAAAGATTGACAAACCAAATTACAATTAAATTGTTATTTTCTCCTTATTTGATACAAAGCTGTCTACAGTAAACGTTCTATCCACTATAAAGTAGTGCAGCGATTCAGTTGGCCGTGATCCGCTGCCACTGTACTCGCTGAAACAACGGTAATGCAGGTCGGCTGACAAATCACAAACAAAACACCATACATTTTTATTTATATTAATTATATTACAAAAACATCATTCAATGTAAAAACAATAATCATTCTTTGTTATTTTTACTTTAAACCTTTCGAAAAGCCTGAGCAATGTGATAGGAACTTATGGTAGGCCATCCTACGTGGGATGAGCGATGATCTGAAAATGGAAATAAAATTGCGGTATTGATTGGTCCAAAAGTGTAGGATTGAGCTCTGAAGGCGCCTGTGCGATGCTGGGCCAGCAACACAGTGCAGTGCTTGCCCAGTACCTGGGTAAAAGCTGTCCGTCAACTGCAATGAACATAGTGTAGCGCTGGCTATAAAGAAAATGCCTGCAAAACCCCTTCGCCAGCTACAGTGACCCTCAAAGGCCAGAGTGCAAAAGAGAAGTAAAATCGTGTCTCAGCGCATTGGAACTAGCTTTCGCACAGAAGTACCTGACAAACCTTTGGTTTTGTCAGATCGGGATACTCAACAAAGCTTTCACATGGTCGAGTATCCCGATCTGTCCAGCAGAGCTCTGCGATTTCTGATGCCCTGAAGACGAATCTCTGGGAGACTGGCTTTCCTGGCATTGAAGACGAACTACAGGAATAAACTGAATGTTGAGCCCAATCCAAGACTGAGACTGCTATCCCTTAAGCCAGACATTAAGCATTTGGCGTCTGCCATGCAACATAAGCCGTCTCATTAGGTGAGTCAACAATAGGGGGCTCCTATTACGGTTGGTTTTATCAGCACCGGCGTTAGTCGTTAAAACACTGCTCCCTTGAGACGTTCCTAACATTATGTGAATGTTCCATGCATATAAGGTTATTATTAACACATCTCTTCTTCTTTTTACCACTACTGCACTGTATGTATGAGACTGCATATGATTGTTAAAATAAACGTCCTCCGATTAGCACTGTTCGGTAACCATATAACTTCTGGGCGGATGTGGGCCGCGAACACTTTCAAGGGCTCCGCGACTCCGAAAAAGATTGGTGATGTTCATAGCACAGAAATGACATGAAACAATCCCTTGCCAGTTGTAGCAAGCTCCTCTCACCCATCTCTCTGGCCGATGGAACAGCGCCTGTTGGGGTGGATCTATTGTCTGCCATTACTGGGGCCAGAGGGGCAGTATGCTGTGGACTGAGGGTCTCCACGTCCAAGTGAGTAGGGCGAGGCGGGCTGGGAGAGCCTCCTGTCTGCTGCAACAGTTGCCTTTGGTGAAGCCTGAAAGAAAACAAAAAAACTAAGTGAACATGTTGCTCGGATCACAGTAAATATCACTCTGGGTAGAGCCGTAGAACAGGGTATCAGTAATGTGCACTTTGATGCTGCTTTATCAACATTAACCACTGGGGGCCTGCTCTGTGTGTGTGTGTATGTGTGTGTGTGTGTGTGGCTGGGTGTGTGCGTGCGTACCTCTGCTTACTGAGGATCTTCTCCAGCTTGGCGTCCTCGGCCGTCTCCAGGGCTGGGCTGGTGGTCAGGGGACACACGGTGGCCAGGTACTGGACCAGCTGCACGTGCTGACCCGGTCGATACGAGCGACCTTTGCCCTGGCTGTACAGCCATTCTGCCTTTAAACTGGTAGTGGAAAAAATACATTACTGCTACTAGACGGTGAGATTACTACCCAAGATGACGACATTCATTTCAGGGGGGTAATATTGAGGCTTCGGTCCACGTTGTTTTGCTCACTTTTCTTTCTGTGTAACCACATAGCCGTCCAGCACCTTGAGGCTCAGGCACCAGCTCATGACGTAAGGTCTGTAGTCAAACCCTGGCAGCGACGGGGTGGACATCACACATGGATTGCTCATTATAGAGAGCTGCTCCAGTTCCTGGAGAGGTGCGAAGTAGGAGGCCTAAAGTAGAGCACAGAAGGAGCACCAGTTAGATGGAGGGGGAGAAATAAATCTAACTTATGTTGATTTTAATACAGTTAAACGGTTTCTGCATGAGAGCTACCTCATTGAGATCCCTTATCTCATTTTCCGCCAAGGAGAGAATCGATAGACGCGTGGGTAGGTGGGCAGGAATCGTACGGAGTGTCGTTAGGCTGTTCCCGTGAAGCAAGAGTGTCTGCAATAAAAAGAACATGGCAGCAAATCTAAACAGGTGAGTCGTACATGAAGAATGGATGGCTTGCTACTTCTCACTTCCTCTGAATCCTTACTTTTAAGGCCAACAGCTTAGTCAAATCGCCAATAGTTGATATGTTATTGTCGGACAGGTCCAGGTGTTGCAGGGAAATGCAGTTGTGAAGTTGCTCAATGACCTAAAGAAAATAGAGGATGATAGTAAATACTCAAAATAAATAAATAAATAAATACTACATTTTCACATTTTCTTTGGTCCGCCGAAAAAAAACCTGCTGCCGCTTAAGTGTGCACTAATAAATATAACAAATACATGATATAGCAGTCGGGGGTAAATCATTGTCCTAACGTCCCATCCACGTACCTTGATGTTGTTACCGGAGAGGTTGAGCCACTCAAGCTGAGGCAGGTCCCGAAGGCCCTCGATGTAACCAATGCTGTTATTGGGCAGGTTCAGAACCCTTAGCGCTGTTAGCCGGCACACACCCATCATCCGCACCAGACGGTTGCTGGCAACAGAGAGCTGGGGACAATGACAGCAATTATATATATATAACATATACTGTACATACACACACAAAAATAAACTGTACATACAAATATATGTATCAATAGAAGAGAGAGAGCGAGTGAGCACCTGTTGTAACCCTGGACTTCTTTCAAGATGGTCTAGTTTCATGATATTGTTGCGATCCAGAATGAGGGTATGGGTTTCATCTGAGCATGTAAAACTCGGTTCCAACTTATGGATTCCCTGGGCTGAGAGGTCCACCACAGGGCCTAAAACAATGGACCGGAAGGGGTTGGACGGTTGGTTGGATGTCATTTTCCTATTAAACTGTTAATATCATGGGCCAACACAAACATAACACATTTGAAACAAGTAGTTATTACACAAACAACATTTGAACCAGCATGATCATACAGACAGAACGGTTCCTGATCAGTTTAGACAACAATATTACACTCCGAAGTTAATAGAAGATGATATTGCTTAAACACGGACAAGTTGTGACAACCATCACAACAATAGCAGGCAGAACAAGCTAATGGCAAGTTGATGATACGAACCAAATAATTTCCATCATTATTATTAATGATTCGTATCAACTGATAGTTATCAATGTCTCAACGTGTCTAGGCTTAGAAGCGAATAACTGAATATGATGCTGCAGCACCTTGTGGCGTATGGTACATCACTGATACAACAACACTCATCCTGGTGCTGACGCTAGCTCACATCAACATTAGCTTTGGGCCATTCTACTGCTAATTAGCACTAGCAACAATTGTAGGCCCGGCGGAGTTATCGAAACGCATAAAGTTCGGGCATTGAATTGTCATTCAGGCCTTATTATGAAGCTTACCAGCGTTTGCATCAAGTTTAAAATCGGATACCCCCATCTCCACAGCCCTGTCAAGAAGGCTGGCGACGCTGGTACAACAGTTACACTCTTATGCACACTGATCACAAATGTTCCAAACAACAATCTTTTGCTCAATTGAAGCCTGCCTGTTGAGCTCAATGCACCACAGACCGATCCGTTAAGTGTAGTATTAGCAGCATGTGTGATTCGGATTATTATTTCGCTAACATTTCTGTTCATTCGTTCCCGCTTCTGCTAAACACTCGGCAACCATAGCTACGCTCCTACCGTTGGCGCAGTGATTACGTCGACAATTGGATAAAAGGCATAAAATACAAATTATATAAATATTTATTTATTTATTATGTATGTAGGAGATTATTTGAAACGCATTTTGCATTTTTAACAGCGATACTTATATATTACAATTGTTCATAAATCCAAATTCAGGTGACATTATTTAGTTTCCGTATCCGCTTGTCTTTCTTTCCGGTTTTGTGCCCTCTCGTAGCCATCATGAAGTGAGTTCCAGGAATATAATCTATGATCATCCTAGTATATAAATAAGCACTAATTTAACGTTATGATCGTTTTGGTTAGGAATATTATGTTAAACTCAATGGTGGTTTGTATTTGTCCTTTTCAGGGTCGAGTTGTGCAGTTTTAGCGGGTATAAAATCTACCCCGGTCATGGCCGCCGATACGCCAGGATAGACGGAAAGGTAACGCTTCTTTGATATATATGTGTTTTTTATTTAGCGTGTCTCGCTTTTCACATTTGATCAGTCAAACAAGTGTGGGCTTACGGTGTTCCAATGTTTTTTTAAGTGGTAACTGCCATGAAAGCCTAAGTTATTGATGCCGGCCTTGTCGGCATGGATTGACATAGCTATGGTTGCTAACTACACGTACGTTGTTTATAGTTGTTGCAATAAACGAACTGCTTCACCCTGCCTATTCAACACTCCAGCACATGATGGCTGTGGAGACGGCATTCATGCTATCCACTTTTCACCTGCCATTCGTATCAAAATCACGCAAGAGTCCTGTCAATAGCATCATAGTATTTCAACTTCCAACAGGTTTTCCAGTTCTTGAATGGCAAGTGCGAGGCCGCCTTCCTGTCAAAGAGGAATCCTAGACAGATCAACTGGACAGTTCTGTACAGGCGCAAGCACAAGAAGGGCCAATCTGTAAGTAGTTTTCTCAGGGACTTTTTTTTTATGCAGGTGTCCCATGTTTAGGATTGAGACTTGTTGACTGACTGGTTATTTTCCATTTTGGCTGCAGGTTAATGGTGTGCACAGTGTAGTCTGTGATATGTGCTGTTGTAGGACTGTGTTTTACAGTCTCTGCAGCAGTGCTCATGCCAAACCTGCAGCCATAGACTAAATGGTGATCATAGTACTGGCCCTTGAAGTCTTCATTGACATTATACCATTGGTCGGCCTCCATACTCTCCTACAATCCAAACTTTTGCATTTGTGTATGATTGGAATGTAGTATGGATGGCGTATTGAAAGAATGGGAATACTGGTGAATGTTAACCCGGTAGTAAGAATTGGGAAAGTGTTAACAATGTACTGATTTGGAGGCTTTCCCATCCATTTTGACAGGAAGAGGTAGCAAAGAAGCGCACACGTCGCGCCGTGAAGTTCCAGAGGGCCATTACTGGTGCCTCTCTTGCTGACATCATGGCCAAGAGGAACCAGAAGCCAGAGGTTCGCAAGGCCCAGCGGGAGCAGGCCATCAGGTATGTTGATACACCTCCACGGCACGAGAAGAGTACTTGCCTCTGCAGCTCCACTAAGAGCAGAGTAAAAATGTGGACTCAAAATGTGCAAAGTGCATTCAAACTGATGCTAGTCAGCTTGAAATAGCATTTTACATGTATATATATTTTTTTATTATTCTTGGCTTGAGTGCATATCACTTATTCTTACCACTGATAACCTGCTATCAATCCATATGTGAAATCATTTTAAGTAAATGTATTGCCTTTAGAGATCACCCCTGCCTTAAAGATTAGGTTAATTCATTTTTAAGAGTGTTGGAACTTTATTAATCCTAATGCTTGCTTGAACAAAGATGCAAGTGTATTTTCTGTTTTCCAATTAACTCAAGGAAATTATTTTCTGCTAGCATAGCTGATCCATATCAGTCCTTTTTTTTCTTTAAACTAATCTGGTTGATATTAGGATCTCTAGCAGCAACATTGAGTGAAAGTGGCTTAAAATAAATGTTCTGAATGTACCACACAGGATTCATGCAGACGACCACTAATGTAGAATAACATCACAGTCCCCATGCCATTTGGATTGAGACTTGTAGACTGGTTCTTTTCCTTTTGGCTGCAGGTTAATGGTGTGCACAGTGTAGTCTGTGATATGTGCTGTTGCGGGACTGTGTTTTACAGCCTCCGCAGCAGTGCTCATGCCAAACCTGCAGCCATAGACTAACTGGTGATCATAGTACTGGCCCTTGACGTCTTCATTGACATACCATTGGTCGGCCTCCATACTCTCCTACAATCTAAACTTTTGCATATGTCTATGATTGGAATGTAGAACTCAAAATAAGGATTCTGAGTGTACCATACAGGATTCTTGCAGACTACCACTAATGTATAATAACATCATCGTTCCAATGGCATTTGTTAAATCAATGCAATGGTGCATGAGACTATAGTTTCGGGCAGAAGTGTAATGTATTTGTAGTCGTGCAGATTGATTTGTGAAGACCATCTAACAGTTTATCTGGGTGTTCTAGGGCTGCCAAGGAGGTCAAGAAGGCCAAGCAGGCAACCAAGAAGCCAGCGACCACCACAACAAAGGTAACATGTAGCCGACTTGCCCGTTTTTAAATCTAGATTTACAAAGGATAGCCCCAGCTACTCAAGCAAGCATAGTGCTACTGGAGAGTAACAGAAAGCTGCTTAAATTCTACCCAGTCGGCTGGTGTATTTTTCCTTCCTATACATGTACATCTTGGTCCTGCTGCGTCAAATTTTATGTTGAGGATTAAAGTTAAACTGATTATTTTCCATTTTGGCTGAAGGTGGATGGTGTGCACAGTGCAATCTGTGTTATGCGCTGTTGCGGGACTGTGTTTTACAGCCTCCGCAGCAGTGCTCATGCCACACCTGAAGCCATAGACTAACTGGTGATCATAGTACTGGCCCTTGACGTCTTCATTGACACACCATTGGTCGGCCTCCATACTCTCCTACAATGTTAAATGTTGCATACGTGTATGATTGGGATATTATAGAATTGCATGGCATATTGAAAGAACTAGTGGTGATGATTCTACACATGTTTGAATTGGTGATCAATTCCTAGAGAAATAATAATGATATGGGACATTTGAACCAGTGCATTAAATCACAGAATTGCGTGACAGGTGGTCCTGACGAGCTTCAATATGGCTGTTCCATTCCCATGTATTTGGCTATAGTCTGTCAAATACTACTGATTCTCTGAACCTGGGTTTAGTGTGGTATGGACAACGATCTTAATTGCTATCTTGAAACGTTCCTGTGAAGCTTTTATATAACTTGTTATTTCTCTTTGACAGGCTCCAACCAAGGCGGCCCCAAAAACCAAGATTGCAAAGCCCATGAAGGTCAATGCACCACGTGTTGGAGGAAAACGCTAAATCTGTTTGTGTGGGCTGTTGATAAATAAATCTTTTCTTGGATAACAACGTTTTGTGAGGCAAATTTTGTACATGTATAAAGTTAAATTGAGAACACGTCCGCCTTCTATGAAGGATTATGACATTCAAGGGTGTATCAATTATAAAGTGTCCATAGTTTCTACATAGGACAGCGTTCACATCATTTCAAGGATTCATCAAATGTGTGCCTGATGGCCAAAAAAACAACTTCGTATTCTTGGCTGTGACGGCAAATGATTCCCTGATCTGTTCATGGCTATGCCCTTTTAACAGATCACACTGCAATAATGGCTCTTAAAATGTTTACTCAATCGATTCAGCCTTAGACAAACTTCTTTCGCAACACGTAACGTAAGGGACATGGTCATTTTTGTAGTCCAAATAAAAATGCCTGGTTTTGAATAGGCCAGGGTGTCGATCCTAGTCCCCTGAAAGATTGCTAAATTAAAATGGTAAATCCTAGGTTCCCTGGCTCAGTTACTATTTTCTACATTTCTGCCCTTAATGTCATGTTAGCTAGACTTAAACAGGTACCTCCTAGCAAGCTGTCGTGGGAAATCACAGCACTGGCTTAAAGCTCTTAATATAGAACTACAATCAGTCTGAATCTCAAATGGTCATAGATTTGCTCCCTTGGGCCAAACAAGCATGGTAAATGTTTTTTAATCTAATTGAAGTAAAAACTCGCATTGAGAACTCGTACAGTTTAAGCCTCCAAGTTAATATTTCTGTATTTACCTCTTGGCTGATTGAAATCTCACTGCTTGAATGTCCAAATACCAATGCAGTGATAACTAGGATCAAATACTACACGCATTAAACATATTTAGGAAAGTACTTTGGATAGTCAATCTTAAAATAAATGTCCATCCACATGGTTTTAGATCATTTTATTAGCATACAGCCATTACATAGCCAGAGACAAATTTAACTATATTACATTTTTCCAAAGTCAGCAGGTCAAGTCAGACAAGTTATTGCTAGAAATCAGGGAATTCAAAACTAGTGAATACATGTCATGTAACAAGGATGCGATAAACCGCTTTCAAGGAGAGAATCGTTGACGAATAGCAAAACAAATCAGTTCTTGGCTGGGCGAGAATGAATAAGGACTATCTTCAACATAGCTGCTCAAAATGTAACCTTGGTAAATAATTGTTTAAGGTTACAATAGAACATAAAGTTAAAATTAATGAAAAGGGCCTATGGCGCTAACACATTGCTACTCTGAAAGCCTTGATTTGCAATGAAGGATGATTCTGAAATCACCAAATAATAAATGCTAAAATAAACAACATTTTGGGGAGTTCTTACAGGACATAGATCTTTATTTTTTTTAGTAATTATGTTAAGTGATGCTCCATAAAAGCTGACATAATGGAAAAAAGTACTCACCAAAAGGTGCATGATGTAACAGATTAACTTGAATGACTTTGATCATGTAGAATCATAACATTTGTGGAGAAGGGTAAAATACTGACAACCATCCTTCAACAACAAAGTGCACCTGAACCTCCAGCAGGTGTGTGTGCGAGGCTGTTGCTTTCTGTGGTAAAATAATGGTTATGACGAGGATGTAATGGAGGTCCAATGTTATGGAGAAGAAGGGGTTGTTGGCGATGGGGCATGACAATGTTATCAGTGAGTAGTCTCCCTTTAACGGCATTGAGGTTTCTCAACACTCAGGATTCTGCAGCAGCAGGTTCTGCAGCCGCTGCAGATTCTATTGCTGCCTTGGCTTCAGCCTTCTGCTCTTGTTTGTAGCTATAACAGAAATAAACAAGATCACAACCCTTAACAGGCAAATGACAACCCATTTAGGAGAATGTTGTGCCATGTTATTCTTTGAGTCTGAATTTAATGTGACACACACACACACACACACACACACACACACACACACACACACACACACACACACCTAGTTTAACAGTAACTCAAAAGTGAGAGGGAGACTAGTACACAAAGGATGTGAAGGACCGAGAACAGTAGCCATACATATAGTCTTACATATATGATACAAGCGTCTTAGAGTACCATATTAAGCGCTATATACATTTTATTTATTATTATTATTATAGTTATAGAGACGCAGGCTATCTGCAAAAAAAAAAAGACACTCACTTCCAGATCCTGTAAAGCTGGGAGGCACCTGCACCGCCGACAAAGAAGTTGACACAAAACAAATTCCAGTTCTTTGGGATGATGACCAAAGAATATCTGGACCAAACCAAACCTGAAATCAGAAAACAAAAAGGGAGTCGCTTAGCATGCGCGCAGGGAAATGTTTACTTGGACAGAGGGTATGTATTGGTCCCAGAGGCCCAGATAGGCTTGTTTGCAGGAGATCCATGCTTGGACTGGTGCACCGGCCTCTGACACGAGCTGATCATGAATTGTTTGACGTCATTTCAAACTGTGCAACATCTGACAGTCCAGTCGATGTCACAAGCAATGTTACAGAGTTCATAAGTTCCTTAATGGGCCACTGCACGTGTTCAATCTAATGGTTCAGGAGTTGAGGTTGGACCGTCTTCTTCATTGCTTTACTTTCTAATGTGACTAAACACATTTCTGAAATAATTTTTTTTAATCTTATTTTGAATCTTAAAACCCAGAATGTGCACTTGTGTTAAGTCAGCTATGGAGGGTGACACTCTATTAAGTAGAGGTTTGCTCGTCTCATCTTTGAAAGGCTTGTAACAGTCAATGAAACCTGAATGCCCCCTTGGGAAACTACTTCTGAAAAGGGCTGATGATAGGGAGCTGGCCTCCTTGATCTACCTTGAATGAAAAACGGTTTTAACAGTTGAAGTGGGGAGGACTGAGTTCTACACTGGGCTGGATCTTTTTTTGGGTTGCATGTTGCATGTTCATGCATCACGATCTTTGTACCCCACTGTTTACCTGTAGCTGTCAGTACACAGGACTGCGACAAGCTGAGTTTTTCTGCGGGCCGATTCATATCAGCCAGGCCAGCACCGACCAGGGCCTGTTGCAGTGAAGAGAGAAGGAATTATTTACTTAATGTGATCCAGTTCTTCACTGTTATAATATTAACGCTACTGGTACAAGATGTCCTTACCCATTTAAACATCGGGGCCCAGAAGAACACAGTCTTTGGGCCTAGGAATCAAAGAGGAAACATAAATGAGGCTCTCGTTATGAACTTGTAATTGGTATTATTTACACTATGAGAAACTCCTCGCAAACAATCTGATTGGTTTATATGGTTAGACAATTGACAAATACCAATACCTATATGAATAATGTTGTAATGAGGACCGTTTTTTTATAGTCAGCCAGGAAGTTGTCCTTGAAAAATGTGCTCAACATTTTGTTACCCTTGTACAGACAAAACAAGTGTGAACCGTCGTTGATAACAGTAAATGTCTGAACAAGAAAGTCACCAACCACGGGTTTACTACAAATATTTGGGTATTGTGTTTTATAACAGATTGTGCTTTCAAGCTTATAAAGATGCCTCTTCTAAAAAGCTACAACAGCCAGGAAATCCCATGCCATATTGGTCTCTACCGACCACCCCCTGCAGATGGGAGTTTGAGCTTCTAGCTTCAGGTAGAACATACAGATCCAACTTTTGTTTGCATTGCAATTAGAAGGCTGAATTTGCACAACTGAATGCACAAAGACATTGGGGAAAGTTATGCTCAAATAATGTGAGTGATACCTTGACTTTTACCGCCACAGCAGAGTAAACATTTAATTGGTGTTATCCCAGCAGATTATCTCTGCAAATACTTCGGATACCCTTTTCTTGCTCTAAATGTATGCTTCACATCACTTTATTTTTTTCCAGTTCTTTATAGTTGAACAAGCTGAACAAGGATATCGATATGCAAACACAACTTAACAACAACGTTGACAAATGACAGTTTTACTACATTGTATACGGGCTATGGTTTCAATGCAAAAACACGGTTTAAACAAAAGCATCCCCGATCTCTGACGTTATAGGATGGCTATACAGGACAGACTATGGAGGACAACGACTTCATATAGAGCTAAATATCCTGCACTCTATTCATATTTCTGTTACCTGAGATGATTGGCCTTACCTGCTGGATGGTTGTACAATGGTCTCAGTTTTGCAGGTAGAATATGTTCGATCCTGTCTAGAATCCTGTGGTAGGACAATCTGAGCGCAGCCATGGTCACTGGCTAAGCTAGGGGTACTATGCACAATAACCAGATAAACTAACAGCTAACTAGCAACTGTTGTATCGACTACTGTACAACCGCTTAATCTAACGTCAGTATGGTTAGTGGTGATCGTAACGTTTGATAGACTTCTGATATAATCCGAGGTATTATTAAGGGAAATAATGCTGTCCTACTGTCGACCTTCCTCGTCGGCAGCGGTGTGTCCGTGTTAGTGCTGCCAGACCGATAATGATTGGTCAGGACCGGCACCGGGGCGGGGCCAATCTCTTGCGTCACAAGTCCCTCATGTGTTCTTCAATACGATAGGTTCAACCGGGACGTATGCATTAACTCTCCGGCGTGTCGCCAGCGGGAGGAGAGGATAGCCCTCAGAAATCCTACTTAGAAAAAAAAAAGGCAATCGTAAAACTATTTTTCAAGGCCTTGATGTGTGCAAAATATTATTTATTTATTATTATTATTATTATTATTATTATTTATACATCAGTAAATCAATCGTTTCTTTCCAAATAAATCACAGTACAGTGAGAAATGGTAACTCCTCTCGTCCCGAAGAGGGACTGGGAGGAAAGGAAATATTAAACGAGCGCTCTCAATCTCTCTATCGAAGTGTGCGTATCGCGTTGTTTGTGACTGTTTGGCTTTGGGAGCTTAAAATATTGGTTGGTTGCTGCAAGACCATTATCTGCAAGAGAAGTAAACTAAGCTATGCTAACAAGGCAGATAGGCAACACGTCGGAGCCACACCGTAAACGTAGACACTGGGGAGGACAGCCAGGAGAGCTGCGGACAGAGCAACATTTAAATTGCGAAGGATGTTAATTTTGCATGTCCTAGCTTGATACCGCTGCCACAACAAGCTGGGACCCATTTAGATTGCTGTATAAAAGCGACGACGTTAAGGTCGTTTTTTATAAAGATAGGAATAGCTTAGAATTTCAATGTTATTGTTAAAAAGCTTCGGTCGATCACAATGTCATATTCTGGCAATTTGGTTTGGGATGTAAATAAACGTTCAATTGGATACAACGATCCTAATAACATCAGGACCAACTATTTAGGTAAGAAAGACACCAACATCTCACGCAAATGAATTCAGGTATGCAGATTTGACACTCGCTATTCAAGATCGATCGTCGACTCATGTCATGGCCGAGGCTTTGTGTAAAGGTCTATGATCATGTTATTGACGGAACAAAGATCACTTCCCCCAATAATACATATTGTTGTTCAATCTGCCACACGATTTGCTTGCTAGTACACAATGCCATTCTAATGAATGAGTAATTGTGATTATAATCTACACTACTATGAGTTTAAAAAGCACGATAATGTATACCTACCGTATTGACCTACAGATCTACCTGCGCCTAGAAGCGAGTTATTACTCATCTTAATGTTATGAGAAAATAAAATAAACGTTCTGTCTGATGTTTACTTCCTATTTGGCTACAGTTATGTTGATTAGCGATGTATACACCAAAAAGCCAAATTGGTGGCAAATATTTTGTTTTCATACGTTTACCACTGATATAAAGGAATTCAACGCTTGCCCCCAAGTAGGGTAGAATAGCGTACCTCAGGGATTTAGCTTGGGCTGTATTAAGCCAGATTCTGATGTGTTTGGAGCTGCCATTGTCTGCATTTTGGGGATGGATGACCTATGGGTCAGACGTTTGCAACGATTTAATTGGTTCAGATTGGTACAGCGGTTCCAAGGAGGGGCATGTGCCAAATGCCTACAAAATACACTCGTAGGGTCATTTATTGAACTCTCCTGTCCCCCAGAGAGTCTAGAAAACCTAATCAGGAGGAGCCCTTTCACCAACCCGGGTTCCCTGACCGCAGGGGATGTTAGAGGCAGATGGCATAGAGCTTTGAACTCTGATGGTTGATACATGGTGGTGCTGAATGATGATGGGGAGTGAATACTTCCAGGTTTCAAAGATGGGGTATCTCAATGGAAATTAAAAAATAATGGACTAAAGTAGAACTAAAAAGTATCTACAAATTAATTAATGAATAGAAAAAAACACCACGTAGCTCTACTTATTATTAATTGTTCTTTCTACCATATCTTTTGCTAGACTCGTGTCTTTGCCTGACAGTAGATAAGCTTACGGTTTTTAACTAAAATTATATTGGCCTGGGTTGAGATTTTGATGGGCAACTGTAGTAATGATTTAGAGTCTTACATCATGCTTCAAAAGCAGTCAGCCCCCACAAACAAAGGAGATCAGCGCTTTGGTTGGTCTATATTTTTGACGATAATGGATCGTAAATAAGCAGGGAACAACTATGTCATCAATTAAATGGCTGCAGATTTGCTGGTGTCTGGCTCAGGATGAATAATACATCACACCATGATACAGAACTGTTGCATGCATATGTTTTAATGTGACATTTATCCACTAACCAGTAACACCCATGGGCTGGTGTGCAGCAGATGAGGCAGGTAGGACGGTATAAAGCAGTGTCCTCCTGTTCAACCCTTCCTTGTCTCTCTCTCTGTCTCTCCTTTGTTCCTTCCAGGTAGGAGAGAGTTTGTGCAGCGGCTCAAACTTGAAGCAACGCTGAATGTACATGATGGCTGTGTAAGTGACTTATATGATTCTATGCTTTGTTATTGGTTTGTGTCTGTGTGTGATAGGTGGTTGGGTGGTTGCCTGGGGGGTTATTGGTTATATTGGGCCGTACTATGGCCGTTCTTTCATGTGGTTGTATCGGGGCATCTCCAGTCCTCTGGACGTGTAGCTGTCAGAGGTTTTGACTGTTGTTGCTCTGAGCAACCATCTGGATGCCGGCCAGGCTAATAAGGCCTAAAGGAAAGCTGAAGCTGCCTAGGCTCGTGCTCAGCGCAAGAGCCCTTCTCCTCCACTCCCCTCTGTCAGTCACCTGCTCATGGACTGCACAACCCGACCCAAAGCAGCCAAAACAACATGGAAATCTAACAGCTCGCTTGCCCATGTCTTCGCCGCACTGCGCCCGTAGAGGCCCGCAGAAAGGTTGGAGTATCTAACTCTATAAAACAAATTAAATGCTTATCTCAGTTACGTGTCAGTTAACTGTGCCACATTGTATGTTATCAGGGTCAAAAGGTGTCGCTCAGTTTCTGATGCGTTGGATTCTACATTTAGACCCCCCGCCCCCTAGCATCCCCTCCCTGGCCTGACCCAGCCTGTCTGTTACTGTCGGTCTCCCAAAGCTTTAATTACGTACCAGACGAGGCAGGAGGAGATGGGGAGGAGCAAATGCTTCTTCACTTTAACGTTGTAATCGTACACACCTTTCAACTGAGCCTACTTCGTCAGGTGATACGCAGTTTCCATTAACCCGAGGCGTCAGAACATTTTGAAGGCCTTTCAAAGGAGTCTGACCAGGAGTTTTAAAGAGGCATTCACTCCATTGAAAAATGATGGCTGTGCATAATAATTACCCATGATTGGTAGCGCTTGGTCCTGTGCACACAGCAATCAGTATTTTACAGCCTTTGCTATTCCACATAGTTACCCTGAATTTTAAGACCAGTGATTTGTAATTCACTGTTTGTTCATAGGTCAACACTATATCCTGGAATGAAACGGGAGAGTACATCCTGTCTGGTTCTGATGATACCTTCCTTGTCATCACCAACCCATACAACAGAAAGGTAAGAATGTACATCCATACCACAAATCAATCATGTAGAGGGATCTCCTTCAATACAAAAGGAATTGAGAAGAAACCAATAATTCCAATTGAATTGAAACAGCATTGTCCTAGACACTTCCTCACTCTTTCTCATCTCTTCCCCTTTTCCCGTCTCAGGTCAAGAAGTCCATACGGTCGGGTCACAGGGCCAACATCTTCAGCGCTAAGTTCATGCCCCACACCAACGACCAGGAGATCATCTCCTGCTCGGGGGACGGCATCATCTACTACACGCACACGGAGAAGAGTCTGGAGCTGAACAGGCAGTGTCAGTTCTCCTGCCATTACGGAACCGCTTACGAGGTGGGCAAGAGCTTCTCCCACCTGGCTGCTCCTAGTTTAGTAAAGTTAGTTTTCCTTTCAAAAGGGTAGTGTGCACTGTGCAGTGTGTTGTTAACTTGGGTGGAGTCAAGAACGCTAATAATCACTTATCATTTATGTTTAATTGTAATTAATTGTACATTAATGATGTAATTGTACATCAATAATGTACAATTAATGATGCCATTATTTATGAGTGAAAGGGCTGAGTTGATGATAGCTTTCGACATCGAGTATTAGCTTTATGTTGGGGTCACACTCACGGGTTTAATACCACTGGTCCAGGGCTTATTGTGTCAGTCAAAAGGTTCTGGGTTCGAACACCCGGTGTCAAGTATACCTGTAGACAGCCTTGAGAGAAATGCTTAAACCCTACCTGCTCCTTAATGACATGCATCGAAAATAATTCCCTATAAGCACTTTGCATAAAGCGTCTGCTAAACGACAATAACAAATCATAATTGTCCAAATCAGGACTTCTCTGGGGCTTTCTGTCTCTCACTCTTATCTTGTAATCCGCTGACTCTTCTGTCCTTTGCTGTGTTTGTGCAGATTATGACGGTACCGAACGACCCATACACGTTCCTGTCGTGCGGAGAGGATGGGACTGTGCGGTGGTTTGACCTGCGAACCAAGACCAGCTGCACTAAAGAAGACTGCAAAGATGTACGTGGTGGTGGCGGAGCTCCTCACATTCGGGGCTTTACAGTCCCGACACGGGGTTCTGAGCCAGAACCAGAACATAAAGGCATACCTTTAGTATATCCTGAATGGTTTAGAATACTCATTGATAACAACATCATTTATTACACTATAACAGTTGGCTTACTTAAGGTTTTTCCTGCCACAGTCTGTTCGATGAAATAGAGATTCTTGGCTGTCTGAAATGTATGTTTGTTTTTCCACTTCCACTTTTTGTCGTCTGGCAGTAAATGCGTTGATTTAGTCGACATGTTTAGTCGTTCTCCTTTATCGGGCTCCAGTCTGCATTGTGGGATTTCCCTGCTGCGTGCTTGTTTGATTCAGCCAGCAGCTGGAATAATAATTTATAGAGTCGTCTGGGATATAAATAGGGCTTTCTCCCATGACATAGCCGGGCAGCCATCTCTCCACCGTCACTCAACATGTCTCTTGTGTCCTGACAATAATTTCCCCGCCACCCGCGGCCAGAGCTTATCTCTCACTGGGGCAAGTGGAGGGCAATGACAGCCCACTCCCAGCATCTCTTCAAGAGACCACCTGTCAGGACACACCGACCCCCATTACTCTTCACGGGGATCCCGGAGAGCTCTGCACTTAAGATACTGTTTGTCAAGTCGCCGTGCAAAAGAGATGTGGAGTCAATGAAGTACATTAGATGCCACTAGATGTCAACATTCGTTGTTGTGGCAATTTTCGAATCAGTTTTTAGAAAGTCACTGTTGGTTTTGAAGGGCGTTGCCCAAATGGCTCGGTGGAGGAACTGACATTGAAATCTCTTTCATGGCTCATTGGAACCACATCCTGCTTCCGCTTTTTTCTATGTTTAACATGTGAATGCTAAAGACCAGAAGACGTTGTTAAAGAAGGCAAGTTAGTAGCAGCCGAGCAGCAGAGTATAGCCGCAGAGTGGTCGAGTAGCAGAGTGGTGTAGCAGCACAGTACTTTAGCGGCAGAGTATAGCGTTGTAGCTGTATAGCATCAGAGTGTTGTAGCAGCAGGGTACGGTGGTGTAGCGGCAGAGCAGTGGGGTGGCAGAGTCGGTACAATGCGCGCACGTGCGTTTTGGATGCAGTAACATTGAGATTGTAATGTCCCCCGTCGATAAAACGTGATCTATATCAAAGCACACAGGTCTACCCTGACATTGAAACCAACCATGTTTCCAGCCCGGCCTATGACACCAGGGTTCCACCCTCCACTGCACACCCAATAGGTGTCCTCTTACAGTCCTGACAGCTGTTTTTAGAGCATGCACATGGTAGAACCATTTGGGTGGGGTCAGTGGGGGTGGGGGGGGTACCCACCTAGCTCATCTCTCGCTAATCTCGTGTTGTCTTGTGTTGTTGTTGTTGTTGTTGTTGTTGTTGTTGTTTTCTCAGGACATACTGATAAACTGCCGGCGGGCCGCCACCTCCATATCCATCTCCCCCCTGGTGCCCTACTACCTGGCCGTGGGCTGCTCGGACAGCTCGGTCCGCATCTACGACCGGCGCATGCTGGGTACCAGAGCTACGGGTAACACGCTTACGTTCAGCACCGCAGAGGATCTGCCCGACGGTTAAGCATGGGTTTGGCAGCCGTCGTATCGGCAACGTTCACATGTACCTGTAGGTGAACCATGGCCAATGCCGTAGAGCCCAAGTCGTTTTAAATATACATCATTTTCATCGCCGATGGGCAATTGATGTAACTGAGCTGCTGGCGAACTCTGGGGCAATTGCTTTAAATCGTGCACTGTCCCCTTTATTTCAAATGCACAATGAAATAATAAAATATAACTCGTGCTGAATATTGTGCCAGCACTGTATACATTTATGGAGCATTTGTGGTCACAACGAGCCATTCCCTGTTGGGACACGGAGTACTAGCGGTTTATACCCGAGACGTCCCTGCAACCCAACGACTGCTTTTAAAAGTTTAAACACAAGAAGTCCTCGGTGGAACCGTGACAACCACACGCCTGCTGCAACTCGACCCCCGGGCGCCACTATCCTGCTCGTAAACACCTCCTCTGTTCTGTCCCCCCCCCCCCCCCCCCCCTCCAGGTAACTACATGGGCCGCGGTACGACGGGGATGTGCGTGCGCTTCGTGCCCGCCCACCTGTCCAACAAGTCGTGCCGCGTGACCTCGCTGTGCTACAGCGGGGACAGCAAGGAGGTGCTGGTCAGCTACTCCTCGGACTACATCTACCTGTTCGACCCGGTCGACGACCAGGCCCGCCAGCTGAAGGGTCCGTCCGACGAGAGGCGGGAGGAGGTGAGGCGGCGGCGGCGGCGGAGGTGGCGAGGTCACCACCTACAGGGTTTCATTGGCTCAGATCTCGGCCTCGTCAGGCGCCGTCATTCCAGTCTAGACAGGCTTTGGATCTGATCCAACAGCGCCCTGGTGTGGACCGTCTGTTGCCGTCACGGCAGACATTCCTCCCTTTTTCTTTTTTTTATGGGTAGTGGAGAGGAGAGAAATACAAACAGAGTCCGACACATAATCTCAGTGCAGCCTGTCCATGCTAGTTAAGGGGGAGGGAAAACCCGAGGCTTTCCCTTAGCCCGGGCTTACCCCACCAGCTCCAGTGGGCAGCGGGTTCTCCTGAGAGCCGGTTGACCATGCTAATCCTTTGTGTCAGCAAGATCAAAAATATTATTGACCCGTTCAACCTCGGTGCATCCAAAGCAGCTCCTGCCAGGGAACCTGACACCTTCTTTTCCATGAGGCGAGTCCAAGTATTTAGCCCCCTGTGTGGACCCACCTTTCCCTTTGAGCCAGCACCAGGCATCATCGGGCCACTCCCAAGTGTGAGGACACATGCAGGCCAAGGATGACCAATCAAAAAGGAGACGTGGATGGTAAATGGAGAGAGCTTTGTTTTGGCTGGCTGAGTGCTCAGAGTGCTCTGCAGGCTTCTCTGCTGGATCTGTGTTGGCAGATGCACAGCGGTGAGTGGAGAGGGTACGGAAGTGGGACAGAGGAGTAGAAAAGACAGAGAGAAAGGGAGAGGGGTAGGATGGGGACTGATAATAAGACGAGGAAAGAGGTTGAACCTGCGAGGAATTAGGTCCACACGGAGCCGACCCTTTTTTGGTGAAACCGCATAAGGCTTGTGCGTTTCGGCCGACCGTCCAGACGGAGCCGGCGGATCCGGTGCCCGATACCGCACATTTCTGAAACCATGTCCCAGGGTGGTTTCAAATATATCCGGACCTATGCGCTTTCGTGTTAGGATTCGTGTGGACGTCTGAAACGCAAACGATGACATCATTAGCCCCCCACCAGCTGTGGGACGTCAGAGTTGCATTCAATTTTATATTTATTTATTTATTTGTATTATTTTTGTTAAATACAGCCCCTTGATACATTTGATTACTAACTACAGCTCGATGCGGTTTCGCAATGACTCCGTCTTTACGGAGATATTCCTGAACCACATAAAACAAAACTGGATTGCTTTTGCCCATTACGGCGCCGTGTGGACAGGGCCTCATCAATCAGTGAACCTCTTTAACCAAGCTTAAATGTGTTTGCAATTGCCGCGTTAGGAAACGTAGAGATGTAAACGGAAAAGGAAATTGCATCATTGCACGCTTCTCGTTTTGTTCACGACTTGATGGTTTGACTTAATATTGACAATCTGATCAGCCAGTTTGAAGGTCTGGGTTTGGCCAGTAGGTGTGAGATTAGTGTGAGGGGAAACTGCAGGGGTTTGGTGTAGTGATATCTGGCGGGTACAAGGAAGCGGAAACGTACCAGTGGATCAGCTGTGTCTCCATGTGAGCGCTGTTGTACATTCCTTTCCAAATACAGCAGCCCGCTATGTTCTGCCACCAGCAAAAAATAGCCCAGGTCCCGAGGTATAGGGCCTGCCAAGGAGAGCCTAGTTACCCCTCAGCCCCCCCCCACACCCTCCCCAGACCTTATCTCTCTATCTCTCTTTACTTCGCTCTCACTCTCTCACTCTCTCGACCTCACTCTTGCTCTCTCTCTTGTCCTTCTTTTCTCCTACTCTCTCTCTCCCTCTCTCCTCTATCTCTCTCTCTTTTGCCCTTCCTCTCTCTCGCTCTTTCTTTCTCTCTCTCGCTCTCAATCACTCTCTCTCTTCTTGCACTCCTGGACATGGCTTTGCCCATCACCATCCTCTACATTTTCCATTCTTTCTTTCTTTCTTTCTTTCTTTCTTTCTTTCTTTCTTTCTTTCTTTCTTTCTTTCTTTCTTTCTTTCTTTCTTTCTTTCTTTCTTTCTTTCTTTCTTTCTTTCTTTCTTTCTTTCTCTCTTTCTTTCTCTCTTTCTTCCTTTTCTCCCCCCCCCCTTCACCACCTTGCTGCCCCTGATTCACGAGCCCCTGATGCTTAGCGTGCCGAGTTGGGATGTTTATTCGCCGCGTTTCCTGGCCAGGCACCTCCAGCACAAACACATCTCCCCGGCCATGTCCCACTGCGTTTGAAACGGCCGCGAGTTGAAGGCAAAGACAGAGTTGACACGAGTGCGTGTGTGCGTGTGTGCATGATGAGTCCGACAAGGGATGCTGTGCGTGTGCATCTGGGATATTTTGGAGCAGACTTTGGAGTCACAGATTGATAACCTGTGCGTGTGCGTGTGCGTGCGCGTTTATGTCCACAGCTCAGACAGCCTCCAGTCAAGCGTCTCCGTCTCCGAGGGGACTGGTCTGACACCGGGCCCCGCGCTCGCCCCGAGAGCGAGAGAGAGCGGGATGGTGAGCACACATTTATAGGCACACAGACACGCGTTCACGCGTGTCTGTGTGCATGATTGCCTCAGGCTGTGTGTCATTACACTCGCGTAAACATTTTCTTCACGCACAAAAGACTGTACCAACACAAGCCTAAAAAAAAAGCCTCTTCCCCGTACGTTGTATCTGCACGCTACCAGGCGAGCAGAGCCCCAACGTGTCGCTGATGCAGCGGATGTCCGACATGCTGTCCCGCTGGTTCGAGGAGGCCAGCGAGGCTCAGGGAAACAGGGGCGGCCGGCCCCAGACCAGACCCAGAGGTAACCCCCACCCTCCCCTGGAAAATGTCAAGATCGTTGTGTAAAAATCTTGGAAAAACTCGGTTCAAAAACCGTCTCAACCCGTTTACAAGTAGAAGTAGTTTACGAGAAATTGTGGTTTGGACAACGGTTGTCTACATCTTTATTACACGGATGGTTTTCCGCCTGTTCGTCATAAAGCTATGCATGGTATATATGGCTATAATGAGAATATAATGATGTTCATTTACGGGCTGGATATGGATATGGTCTGGTGGCGAGGTTGTTACCGTGTTCGATCTGTTTGTCTTTATCCGTCGTTTTTCCGCCTAGTTCAGATAAAAAAACATTTGATTGCTCTGTTGATTGCCACGCCTTCGCCATCTGCCAACTTTGTTTACAATCTGGGAGCCTGCCTCGTCCTCCGTTTGTCATGACCTGAAGCTCTGTCCGCCGAGCCCTCATTGGTCCTATCAACTTAACATTCTGGAAGGAGCTTACGACCGGGATCCCGGCCAGACTGATCTGCAGAGAGAAACGGAATGTGAACTCAAGGGATCGTGACGGTCACCCAAAGCTAGATATAACTTTGGGGGACCTTTGTATAGAAATACCCAAAGAGAAAAAAAAAGACGTTTTTTTTGTTATTTATCACCAGGGACAGCCATCCGTCCAGAGATAGGCTCCAGTAGCCAGATGGACTCCAGCGCCCCACCGGCCGCCACGGAGACCCCCGCTCAGGCCCCAAGCACTTCAGAGACCCCCACTCAGGCCCCAAGCACTTCAGAGACCCCGACTCAGGGTCCCAGCACTTCAGAGACCACAACTGAGGGTCCTGCCACTTCAGAGACCCCCACCGTATCTCCCAGCACTTCAGAGACCCCCACTCAGGGTCCCAGCACTTCAGAGAGGCCCACGGCGGTGGAGGCCAGCCCCACACAGCCTGCTGCCCCCCCTCCCCCCCCGTCCACCTCCACCTCCACCTCCACCTCGGGGACGTCGCCGGCGGTTACCGCGCAGCCCGCCTCCAGCGCGTCGACGTCGCTGGAGCCCTCCTCTTCGTCCCTCACCTCCTCCCCGGACGCGGAGCCGAGCGGTCACGCCGAGCCCGCCGGTGACCCCACCGCCGCCCCCACCGCCGCCCCCACCCCCACACGCACATCTGGCCCGGCTGCACCCTCAGGTAAGGCTCTCACACACACACACACACACACACACACACACACACACACACACACACACACACACACACACACACACACACACACACACACACACACACACAGTCACACACACAGTCACACACACACGGTGACACACACACACACACACACACACAGTCACACACACACACACACACACTCACACACACGGTGACACACACACACAGTCACACACACACTCCCCCTTTTCAGTGTTTTACCTCCTCTGTTTGCCTCCCCCCCCCCCTCGCCTCCCCGTTCTGTCGTGCCCCCGGTAGAGTTCGGTCCTCACCGGCTCCCCATCAGCCTAGTGTGCCGGCGGCTGCAGCGGCTGCTCCAGCTGGCCGAGCCCCCGGGTCAGGGCGGCGAGCGGGTGGGCCTCGGCCATCCCCTAGCTGACCCGCCCCCCCGAGAGAGACAGTCCCCCAGAGCCCCTCCCACAGCCGCTGCCGAGGGCCCCGAGTCCCTCCGCCCAGGTTTACCCTCCCCCTGCACCTGCTGTCTGCACGGCCTCTACCATCATGAAACACCCCTACCCCAGCCAAATGATCCCCCCCCCCCACCCCCACCCCCTGAGCAGAGTGGGCCCTCTCTCTGCCCAACATGTGACGTCAGGCCCCAGGAAGAGCTGATCACTGTCCTCGACTGTGCAGCAGTCCTGTGATGAAAACTCCTCCCCTCATCCTGCACCTTAATCAGCTCCTCCAATCAGATCCCATCTCCACTCCCCATAAAGTCTCCCGTCATTCCACCTGCTGCTTGAGTGTCTGCCCCTCCTCCCCCTCTCCCCCTCCCGTCCATCCCTCCCCAGTGTGGAGTGCCTCTGTGCGCTGGGCCTCACCATTTTGCCTCCCCACCTGTGTGGTTTACTGATCCACGCTTGATCACACGGTGATCCAGATGCCCAGCAGGCTGACTGTGAGACGCTGAGTTAGCATTAGCAGCTGAGGATGTGTGGCTGTGTGGGGACACGGGTGTACGTAACATGCTGGAGCACAATGGAATGCCTGCAACCTAATCAAATACCTGCTTCAGCCATTCACTACTAGTCCACCCTGACCTGGAATGGATGTAATGGACAACATGATCACTGATCGTGTTCAATTTGTATGCCTACTAAAGTGCATTCTACGATCTATTTCAAAATCATGTCTCTCCCCTGTATTATTTCCTGGCATCACATTCCAACTGCTAATCGCTTTTATAATAAAAAAAAACAATTAGCCTCGTGCCATCATACCCAGTAACGACTGAGGCTGATACCGGGCACTGGGGAACCCTTATCTTTGTGTTCCACACGATTCAACCCAGCTGTGTGAGCTTGTAAGCCAAGTTCACCACAATAACGCCTGGGATTTAGTGGTTCACTTTAAAGTGTGACACCTCTTTTGCTCAGGGATCCATCCTAGTGGCAGTGGTGTTTGACCGGCATTCGCTTATGTTGGGCCGAACTCTTCCTATGTCCGGCGTGGCGTGCTATTCCTGCCTGGCCCGTGATTTGTTTAACATGAAGGGGTGGTGTGATGGTTAGCCTGCCAGCCTGCGTGTGTGATGCGTACGGTAATGAGTATGGTAATGAGGAACTCTTGTGTCCCGTGTTGACTCACAACCGTTTGTCTTCCAGATTCCCCCTCGTCTGTGGTAAACAAACAGCTTGGCTCCATGACTCTGAATGAGCCGCAGGGTGCGTCTCAGACACGCACGCACAAACATCCACGCACGCACACGCACGCACACAAGCACAAACAAACTCACACAAACCAAGAAGATTGTATGAGATTTTTTATTTAAAAGAAGCCTTTTTGGAGCCATTACGATTTTCCAAGACAATCACGTAGCGCAGTAGAGGCAGCTAGCCTGATAGACTTATCACAATAAGGACCAATCCCATTCCTACCCCTTACCCCTTCCCCTTACCCCTCCCCCTTGTTTTGAAGGGGGAAGGGGGAAGGGGGAAGGGGAAGGGGTAAGGGGAAGAAATGGGATTAGGCCTAAAACTCTTTTGTGCTGAAATATCAATAAGTAATCATAAACGCGGTACACACAGGACCCTGGAGGATCAGACACATAATGGGGTTCAGAAGAAACACCATTTTTTTGGGTGGACCCAAAGCAACATCTGTGTCTCATTCTAATGAAACACCTCCCCTTACCCGTCTTCAATCGAGACCAACCATGAAAATGAAACCGTGTCCTTGTCTGTCCGTCTTGTCTGTGGCCCCGTCCAGGGCGACCAGAGGCCGGGCGGTCGGCTCCCAGGGAGGCCGAGAGCGTACCAGCCAGCGTGTCGCCGGCACCAGGGACCTCCACCTCTTCCTCCTCCACCCCCGGTCCCACCACGGGCCGGGCTGGCGCCACAGAACCCGTCCTCAGCCTGCACTACAGCTCTGAGGGAACCACCACCAGCACCATCAAACTGGACTTCACCGACGAGTGGTACGGCCTCCCCCACCCACCGTCTTTACATTTATGCAGAAATGCGTGTATGTTATTTGATTGTATGTAATTGTTCCGCTATTTCATGTTTATTATTGTCCATAATGCATTTTGAAAACTTTATATGCAGTATTCATTCAAATTATTGTTAAATTGTCTTGCATTATTTCATAACTTAATACATATCGCTAAATATAATCAAATCCCGTCGTCCCTCACTTTTTGCAAGTCGTGCACTTTGTCGACGCGATGCCCGTGCGTAGCTCCTAGTTTGAGGTTGTCTGCTTCCTGGGCCTCCTAGGAGCAGCAGAGCCGCCAGCTCCAGGGGCAGCGGCGGGCCCAAAGTCTCTGCACCGGCTGCCGTCGACAGCCGAGCCAGCCTGTCTGCGGAGGGCCGAGGGGCCCGGTCTGTGGAGGGCCGAGAGCCCCTGTCTGTGGAGGGCCCTGCAGCAGAGCCAGGTTAGGAGCATTCCCCGCGAACGACATCCTGTTTTCCCTTCATGGACCGTAGTAAGATATCGTCTGTCGTCATCCCATGTTGTACCAATAGGTGGTGCTCAAGACTATGCTGTTAACCCTAACATTACATTTACATTACAGGCAGTGTAGTGGGCTGTGGTGCCTATGCATGTATCGACAGTGATGCCCATGGTTTTTCTTTCACAAGCCCTCCTTATTAAAGACACCAAGGTGTGGAATCCCCGGCAGGTCACCATCTCCTCAGTCATTCAACGATAGAGCGACCCAAAGAGCAACAGCGTGTGATCCCACCCTCTGCCCCCCCCCCGCAGCTCCTGCGTCGGCCCGGCCCGCCCCCGGCCCCGGCCCCGAGTCGTCACGGGCCGACCCCCCGTCCGAGGCCTCTCCCCAGGGGGCGGGGGGCGCTCCGCCGGCCCTCGAGCGGAACCCGCCGGAGGGCATGGAGGACACGTCCGGGGGCTGCCGGAGAGAGGAGCCCCCGGGAGAGGGGGTCCCCGAGGGGACGCCGCAGGGCGCGGGGGGGCAGGGGGGTCCGCCCGCCCGGGGGAACCCCGACTCGGACGACAGCGACGACGACCCCATCCTCATCCCCTCCACGAGGTTCAGAGGGGGGCAGGGCCAGCGGTACGTCTGGTTCACACTCGGCCTCGCCCGCAGCCACTGGACTATGTATACAGTATCCACAACCACTCAGTGTGTTATGATGCTCCTTGTTATGGGTTCAACATGGCGGGGTGTTGTTCATTGCCGTTGTCGTCCTCCCTGATTACTGATTATTTCACCGTGCGTTTAGATTTAATACGAGAGGATCTGCGGTAGGCGATAGGATGATCAGGTAAAGACTTTGCACGGGCAATTAAAGCGATCTAACCTGCAAGATGTGTGTGCTCCGCGCGGGATAACGCTCATAGTGTTAAGAGGATGGTTTGGTTGTGGACTTTTGTGCTTGCAAGGCAAGTGACTAATCAACAACACGGCTAACCTTTTTAGTGTGTGCTGTGCATGTGTCCCACCATCACCTGCCACGCGTGTGGGCTGTTACCTGCTAGATCGAGGCTGAAACCAAGCACTAGGGATGGGACGAAATATCGGGTTCAAATACACACAAGCACCAAAGCTTGACGATAAAGATGTGATCAGCAAAGCGAAGCATAACCACAAATCATAGATACTTTTAAGTAAACCCTGTTGGGTGAGCTCCGTGTATCGTCCCAGCCCTATTTAGGACTGATGAGAACACTGCATGGTATCGTTAAGAAAATGATAATAGAGAATTAAATGTATGTTTTTTCCGAGAGAGAGAGAGAGATGTTGTGTGCTTTGTAACAAGTGGAATCACAAGCAACAGGTATGTTTTGAATTGCTAAATAATTATCATTGGATGTTGATGTGCCAGGCAGCGTCCTCGTGCTCTACTCCCTAGCCTAGGTTGACAGAGTCTGCTCCTGGGTCTCTTCATCCCATCCCCAGCCCGAGAAGAACGATACATCAGTGTGGCATTAAGCTTGGGAGTGCTGTAGTATATTCTAAAATGTATATACCGTAGGGTTTTAGGCTTTCTGTCTTTTCCTCACTGTTGGTGGAAGGGCCAAGAGAAGCAGCTACCCAACTCTCAACTTCCAACACCTTCTTTTAGCGACACCTATAAGATGTCTTCTCTGTCCTATCTGGGACCTAACGTGACACCGTGCTGTGTTTTTTTTGAAGGAACATTTGCATGTTTAGTGTTAGTTCAGGTAGTTGAGTCAGACAATACCAGCATGCATTTCTCTGGGATCAAAACAATTCTGTCTGACCGGAAACCAGTTCTTTGTTTTGACTGTTAACAAATGTTTAAATCTTAATGTAACATTTGTGATGGGCAAACACAAAACCACATACTCATCCGGGCCCATTGGTCCGCCCGGAAGATACCTTACAGAGGACCTATCAATTGTGATGTGTTTGAATCACTTTGCTTTCAATCAGCTGTTCTCACATAGCGTGACAGCATAGTGATCCAACATAATACATATGGATAGGAAAAGGTGTGTGTGTGTGTGTGTTGTTTCACGTGTCAGCATGCCTTCTCGCCGTTGCGGTTCACAGGCGCTCCGCAGCGGCCCGCATCCAGGAGCTGTTCCGCCGGAGGAAGGAACGGAGGGAGATGGAGGAGAGCGAGACCCAGAACATCCGGAGGCCTTCGGTCAAAATGGTCTACAAGGGCCACCGTAACTCTCGGACCATGGTACCCGACCCGCTGTCGCTATGCGCCTCCGAGTTAACCCGCGATTTATCAACGGCGGATACCAAGTACCGCTATGTTGAACCGAACCGTCGCTCATGTAACGCCGTTGCGGTTGTTTGTCTGGTTTCTCGTCTTCCAGATCAAAGAGTCGTGTTTCTGGGGCGACAACTTTGTGATGAGCGGCTCGGACTGCGGCCACATCTTCGTGTGGGACCGCCACTCGGGAGAGCACCTCATGCTGCTGGAGGCCGACAACCACGTCGTCAACTGTCTGCAGCCCCACCCCTACGACCCCAGTAAGTACCCCGACGCCCTCCCCCGATCCAGCGTGGCTGTGACGCTGCAGGGATACTGGAAATGGTTTCTTGTTTTTTATGGTTTTATTTTTTTTGTTTTCAGTCATGGCCTCTTCTGGGATCGACTATGATATCAAAATCTGGTCGCCTCTGGAGCAGTCGCCTTCCTTCAACAGAGTCCTCGCTGATGAGGTATGATGAATGATGATTAAATAGGGGGCTTTTACCATTGTCTGCTGCCGTCCTTATGCAGGATGCCTTACCTGCTCACTGTAAGTCGCTTAAGGTGGATAAGGTGACTAATACAATGACCAAATAGTAAATATAACTTCAGCTATGAAAACTGTTCTCTGTGAAAATGGGCTTACAGCTATTTACTGTTATTGTCTATTCTAATTGTACATCTAATAGAAATGTTGTTCCCTACCGTGTCTATCCGTCTCACAGGTGATCACTAGGAATGAGCTAATGCTAGAGGAGACCAGGAACACCATCACAGTCCCCGCCTCCTTCATGCTCCGGATGCTGGCCTCACTAAATCACATTAGATCAGGTACACACACACACACACACACACACAGCACACAGCACACAGCACACAGCACACAGCACACAGCACACAGCACACAGCACACACACACACACAGCACATAAACACACTTCCAGACAATACAAACACCGATGTACAAAAACTTTCATCAACTTTCATACATCGTGACATGGGAGTGGTTTCGCTACTTCATTGAAATGGGATATAGTTAGGGTTTCTCAGCATTTTCTCCATTATTTTTTGTCTTTGCCTCTATTAACGTTTTCTGTTTTCCCGTCCATTTTGTAGATCGGCTGGAGGGAGATCGCTCAGAAGGTTCTGGGCAGGAGAACGAGGACTAGCGTTAGCTACTCGACGTTTTAATTTAATTAAAAAAATAAAACACAAAAAACATATTTTTTTGTTTGTTGCTCGTAAGCACTTGTAAACCCAAGATTTGTACATGTCTACTGTAGAATACTTCCCGATGAGAATTTCTATGCCCCTCTCATCGCTTTTTTAAGAAGAATTTCTTACTAATGTTTCTGAATGAGGGTAAAAAAAAAAAGTTTAATAAAGATCTGGGAAATAATAGGAGTGGATGCAAGGGGAGGGAATGTCCTCTAAAAGAGTGAAAGATAAGTTTGTGAGGATGGAAAGTGCAATATTATTTAGTCAGGAGAATGGGAGCTTAATCAGTGTTATGTTTGGTGTTTTATTTTTTGTAGCAAAAGGCAAAGAACTTCAACCTTTATGTACTGCACTGGCGGTTCTGCATGTCAACACGAATCGTGCTTCAATTTAAACTATACCCTTTTTGAGTTTGTGTTCTTTTTTTTGTTATTGAAACAAAAGCTGTATTTTCTCATCCCCAAAAGGGTTAAGTCAACGAAACAATCCGTTGCCCATTTCTTTTGTGTTGCAAAAAGTTTCTGGAGTAGATGTTTTTTCAGATATGTTTCTGTTAAGGCCTGGCACACTGCCTGGGCATCTCGTCTCACCAGTGAATGAACAAATAAATTCATTCCGAAACAAATCACACTTCTCATTCTTCATGTCGGTGCATGTGCCACCTTCTACGTGGGAGTGAAAAGGACTTAAGTGACGAATCAATTCAAAATTGTCGCTGATTATGGGCTGCCAAGGCGGATTTTTGTCCAAGTCGTGTTTGGAAGATGTGTGCAAGTCTAGTTTACTTGGAGTTCACTTCAACTAAGAAAAATGTTTTGGTGATTGGCTATGGATTTCTCACTACCATAAATGGACATTGAGGGACAGTGGGTCGTCGTTTTGGTAGCTGCTGTTGGTCAAACAAACCATTTTATTGCCCTGACTACATTATCTCACACCCTTCAACTTAAGTGGGAAAACAAAAACACTGTCAGAGCCTAATAGGAATTTTGTTCAGTATACTTCGTCAAAAAAAACAGTATCACTATTAAAAAGCATGAATATTTGTATTAGTGGACATGAAAAGTACACTTTTGTAGTGCATTGCTTCTTCCTACAAAAGTAGTACCATATTATTATTCAGACATTGAAACTGACCATATGATATTCATTATTTTATTAAAGAGGTTTCAGTCTTAAGTAAATCATGTTGACTACAGTAACTTACTGGGGTCTCCGGCAGCACAGTGGCTCGCACTGTAACAGCCTCAGAGAGTCATACACAGGGTTCGTATTGTGGCATTCACTTCAGTCTTAACGTCTGGTTACCCCCTGCTTCACTCTAATGACGTGCAAATGAAGACGATATAACTTCCTAAACAGCCTATGGGTTATAATCGCTGTCCGTGTACAAACAGGAGTATCCTTCTATTCAGGAAGTACATGTTGTGATTGCTTGAAATTAACTACAAGATACTTTTTTGGACTACTAGATATATTGGTCTTGGTTTAAATGTTTTTGTACTGCTGTAAGAACATACAACCTTTATATATTTTTTTTTAAACAGGTTTGTGCGTAAACCCACTTGCAACAACCCTTGTCATTGACTTCAACAGCACTTAAACATCAAGTTCTCCAGTCAGGACCACAGACTAACATTGACCTATGGCCAGGATGGATTTAAGACCTCCAGTACACACTGGAAATTGAAGTGCAACTCTGGTGTACGCCGTCATTCCTGGCACACGATCACGGGAGAATGCAAGGGAGCACCAGTAGAAAATGAGGTACAAAACACAATAATGGGAACTATCTAGACACCACAAGTACCTTGGACCTAAAAACAAACACTGACTAACAGATTCTGTTAGTCTGTATTACATGAGGCACTCAGCCATGCAAATAATGAAAAAAATAAAAATACAAAACATTGATAAATAAATCATTGGAGTAAACAAAAGCTACAATTCTGAAGCGTGTGTCACAGCAGTAGAATAATTCCTATATTTTTACGATAACTAGCAAGGCACTTGATGTGTACACTTGGTCCAACATAGTGGAATGAATAATGTCCTGCTTTTCCTAAAAACAATTTCAAGTATGGACGACTACATAATAAACTCCCAAGCAGAATATTGTTTCACCGCATTGGGAGAACTCCTCTGAAAAATATTGTCTTAAGAGGTTGACAATACAAACACTACTCTGGTTTCAGTCATTCGTTTTACAAAAAATTATATATATTTGTGTTTCCTAGTGGCCAGGCACGAAACATGTCTTGTTCATGATTAAAGTGTTGCGGAAGTGGTTCAGTTGACAATTATTTTTGTAGGAATATGTTTTATCCCAACTTCATGTTCGCCCCGTCACTATCGTCAATGTTTGTTCTCTTACAAAAATGTAATCAGCAACGGGCTACAGCGACCCCCTCACTCCATGTCTCCATCTTCCCTTAATGTCCGTCCGTCCGTCCGTCCGTCCGTCCGTCCGTCCGTCCTTCCTTCCTCAAGCCCCTCACGCGTCGCTGTGTACCTCGAAGAGGTTATGGTGCCCCGGGGGTAGCGGTCCATGTACAAAAGCCACATTTATCACTTGAGTTCCTCGTCCTCGTCCCCTGGCTCGTGGTCTCGGTCGTCCTTGACTATCCCCTCGTCGATGCTCTCCAGCCTGAGTCTCTGGCCGTCCAGGTAGCGCGGCCGGGCGGGGGCCGACCGGCTGGTGAACATCCCCGCCAGGAGGCTGGAGTCGTCCCCAAAGAGGACCAGCTTAGCGTCGCTTTCGATGGCTTTGGCCAGGCCCGCGGCGAAGCTGTCCAGGGACTTGTGGATCTCCGCGTGCACCTGGAGCGTGGAGGGGAGGGTGCTTTCTGCTTGGGAGACAAACAGAAGTTAAACGGTTGGAATAGCGACGTTCCAGTGCGAGATCACCTGCATTTGTTCGCATTGCATGGACTTATGGCTGTGTAGAAGCTACAGTTAATTCAGACATAATTAGATTTGATTTTTGTTTATGAGGCTCGAAAAACTGAATAGATTGTGATTGCCTGTGGTTAAAGTTTGAACTTTCAGATTCAGGCCACTTAGTGAGCTGTATGGTGTTGACAGAGCTTGCATGTTCTGGAGTGTGTCTGTCCCCCTGCAATCGACACTCCTTTGTTCCCGGGAAATGACGGGTACCTTTGGAATGCTCCACCTGGTCCTCAAAGGTAACGGAGCTCCGCCTCTTCCCGGACGTGTTTCCGTGGGAGGGGGGATGGGAGGAGCCATCGGTGGAGAAGTTATCAAGCAGCATCACGTCCGTACCTTAGGGAATGAAAAAGACTTGGGTTGCTTGGGATGACAAAACATATTCCACACAATGGCTCTATTGTGAATAGAGCAAATTATGTGTTGACTTGACCTCAATTATCTACTTCAAGACATGAGCTATGAAGCTTAAAACATGCACACGATGACCATCACTGCTTTGGGAATACAATATATCGTCTAGTGATGTCGTCTTCATATGTTAAGCTAAATTAATTACCTATATTGATTTTTAACCAACACAGGGCGGAATTTAGTCATGCATTTCCTTCATTCTTCTTGTGTCCGTCTCCTTCCTGTGTGCGACACTTACAAGAGTCCTGAGTGAAACTGAAGCCGGTGTCTCCCGTGCTGCTCCCAGGGGCCAGCAGCTGCCCTCCAGCCAGCATGGCCGTCAGGTGGGGGGACATCCCTAGGTCTGGAGCACACACAGAACACGCGTCACATCAGCGCTCCATCGGAGCGACGAGAAAAATCATCAAGTGCCTTCAAACTGAAAGTAATAATAATAATAAAGTAGTTTAGCCGTTGCTTTCATCCAAGGTAATGTAATATCGAAGGTCATTTCATTTAGGACCAGCTAGGGCGGCGGCATCTTGCTAGTCCTAGCATGCGTCCATACAGGTACCCCGTGGACATCGGGGATCCCCTCACCCGTGATCCGGTTGGAGATGCTGAAGAGGCGCGAGGTCCGCTGGCGCGTGGCGAAGGGCTCCCGGTAGTAGCGGTCGCCGAAGCACATGCCCAGCAGCTCCTTGCGCACCGTCTTGTTCCACAGGCCGTAGATGAGCGGGTGGCACACGGCGCTGCAGAACGACAGCCAGGCCACCAGCGTGCCCACCGTCTGGGAGGCCGCCTCCGGCCCCCACACGGCGTCGCAGCACACCGCCACCACGTAGGGTCCCCAGGTCACCAGGAAGGTGCCGATCACCACCAGGATGGTGACCAGGGCCTTGCACTGGCTGCCCGCGTACACCAGGCTGCGGCGGCTGCCGTTGCTGCCCGTCGACGTGCTCGAGTTCTTGCGGCCGCTCTTCTGGCTGCCGCCGCCGCCGCCCGACTCGTCCTCGGCCACCACCACGGTGCCGCAGTGCACCTTGCGGGCCTTGGTGCGCGCCACGCGGAAGATGACGCCGTAGCAGCCCAGCATGGCCAGGAAGGAGGGCAGGCTGCACCACGTGACCCAGAAGGCCGTGTAGCCGCGGTCCCGGTGCCAGGACGCCACGCAGGTCCTCTTGGCGCAGTCGAACTCGAAGGACGACCAGCCGAAGAGCGGCGGGAGGCAGGCCACGAGGGAGTGCAGCCACACGTAGACGATCACCACCACCGCCCGGTTCCCCGTGATCTTCATGGGGTAGATCATGGGGTAGAGGACGGCGTAGTACCTGAGGGCCAGCATCGTGTTTGCGTTACAACTCGGGTCAAATAAGACAGCAGGGTAGTGGTGTTCATGGGCACTCGTGTGATGTCGTATTGTTCCGGTGGTATTATTACAATTGGCTAATTATTTATTGGCCAATTAAATCATAGCATATGGTTTAAGGTGATTTGTAGCTCGCACATGAAACAATGAATGTACACACAACTCTTTGAAGTGTTGAAACTATCCATGTTTCAACACGATCACCGCGTGAAGTACCCATATTGATTATAGGTACATCGCACGCAGTACATGTACAAGTTCAATAGGTTATCATATTAAACACAACAACAGTAAGAGCAAGAGAAAAAAACGCAGACTAAATTAAATAATAAGATGTGGAAACTAAAATGTGTTGATTGTGAGTGCAGTATGTGGCAGGAGTGGTACAACAACGTTTGGCCGTTCTCTTCTCGCTCCCTCGTCACATGGAAGGTGGCCACTAAACCCCAACAAATGCAGCATTCAACGGTAATTCAGGACAACATGCACGGCCACTTTAACCCTATACACCTAGGCCTTTATAATGGCCCTTTTGTTGTGAGCTGTTGGCGCGGTCTTCTCCTAAACACTTTGTTAATCTGGATTAGCCTCTGCCTTTTTTCTGCTCCGAAAATCCTGAATACATTTCACTAAATGTAAGAACACATTGTGTTTCATTAACTCCAGTCCTTGTGAGAAACAATCCATCAGCAACACGTTTCAAACTATTAAAAGGTATTAACAGGAAATATGTTCTCACTGTAAACACATTTCTAGTTGCTTGTAAGAAACTATATCCATCAAAATCTCATCAAAACAACCATTCATCCCCATGGCTCCATCAGAATTCCTAACTAAAAGCAGTGCACTGCACTGTATATATTACTAGGTTGATTTACGTTTTGCGTTGAAAAGGTATTTATTCTATTAATACCTTGCTATTTCAGCATTTTCTTACCCTTATCAACATTGGTAAAAAAAAGAAAAGAAAAAGGTGTTACCCACTTGGATTGTAATGTATAACATTTAATTGTGCCTTATTTTGTACCCTCGGGTTCAAACCAGGTTCTGGTTCATTATTTCAGACAAGGCATCATCATAAGCTGTAAATGTAGTTCATTAAAGAGCAAAAGTAAAAAGAACGTCCATAAAAAATACATTTCATCATGTCTTTCCCCAATAGTCAATTGTTTTTGGCACTGTTGTAACTGGGCACTGACCTGTCAATAGCTATCGCCCCCAGCGTGAGCATGCTGGCAGAGCTGATGAGCATGTAGAGCAGTGCGGTGAAGTTGCACCAGACTACACCGAACACCCATTCCCTCTTCGCGGAGCTTACCGCCACGAAAGGCAGTACCAACACGGAGAGCAGCAAGTTGGACAGCGTCAGGCTGAATACGAACTTGTTGCTGGGCGTCAGCAGGTATGGCCTGCGATACAGGGTCCCCACAATCAGGAGGTTTCCCAGGAAAGCCAGGAGTGTGATGGTCACAATGCTGACCGTCTCCAACACCGCCTGGCCCTCATTATTCCCCAGTGCGGTACAGTTCCGACTGGTATTCATGGTGAGAGGCAGGGCCACTGGAGATGTGAAGGCATAGTAGTACTCTGGTAGGAGTCAACAGGGGGAGAAAGGGTATGTGATGAAAGGCCAGTTGGTTATCGGTGAAAAGGTATCCCAAACAGTGGTGCTATAAACCTACTGAGGCTGTTACAATGCAAAATAATGTCAACCTACGCATGCGTTGATTGTCACGGGAAAATAATAAACTCGTATGTGGCTTAACGACTGCCCCTGTTACTTACAAATCTACCACGTTACACTATTAGTATTTAAAATCATAAAGGGGCTTTTTGGGACATCCGAGTGTTGGTGAAATGTGCAAAATATCAGATTCGCTCCAGGCACTATAAAGAAGCGTTGCACACGGGTAATCCAGTCTGTAAAACCCCGTTATAAACACCCGTTATGTATCCGCGACGTCTCATTTTGTCACGCACCGGAGCCCACTCACCCAACCTGGCTCAAACATAAAGTAAGTTAGCATAGCTTAGCGGAGAAAACTTTCTCCATTGTCCCTAAAAGAGAAATCTCGAGCCCTTACTTACCGGTACGGGGGAAACAACGGTACGGGTCAGTATTCGTCCATTTAAATGTACGTTTCCCATTCTACTCGTTTCCCTCGGCAGCAGAACCATGTGAGTCGCGGTTGGACTTTGAGCACGGTCTCTAAGCCATCGTAGTGACTCGTAGTTTAGTAGAAAACCAGCTGCGGTGCAATGGCGTCGCTCCCACCCCCAACTCTTCACCTCACCCAGCGGATCCCCTGAAGAGTGGTGGGTGGTCTGGGAGTGGGATGACATGTAGTCATTCGCCTTGTTTTGGTTTAAACCTGGACGTTACGCAATGTAGCATTTCATGGGTGTATGGTTAACTGCGGTTTACTTTTTGTGAGTGTACTTTTGGTACTTCATATTGGGAATAGTTGCGATATGAACTTCAACGCAGCCCGTGGGGTGGAATGCTGCTTCATTGAATGTGTCAGAAGTTATTGTTTTAACAGATAGACGTCTTATCCGAGGGGTATTGTGTTTGGTGAATGAAATTTGGTTTCTCTGGACCACCTAGGTAGACCAAAGCTTCCCGCAAATACTCGTCACTCCCAATCCGCCAATCTCAGCGGAGGGATGTGGTCGTCATTAGTTTATATTCCTCACCCATCCACCAGATGTCACGGATGCACCTCTTGAGAAATCCCAACCATCTCAATGAAAATGAAAATAATTTAACACCTTTACAAAAAGTCTTTAAAAAGTCTTAACTTTAATAAATTGATAACACAAAACAGTGAGAATAATCATCTAGTCTTCCCTCAGTCGAATATCCTAAAAATGTAAACATTAACAGTGTAACGTTGAGGCTAAAACCTTGGCATTTTAGTCTGTGGGGTGTAGTCAACCAGCAGAGAGACCATAAGACCCTAGAAGAAGAAGAAAAAGTGTTGTCGTTAAAAAAGGTATTTTACTGGGGAATAATTATAGTTGTTAATGCATTACATCAAAACGTAGTTTGGCAGACATTACGAAATGTAGGTTTGAAAATGGAACCAACTGGTTAATGAGCCTGATCTGCAGTAAAACTCACCATGATGGTCCACTTCCTGTTCTCGGCCTCAGGGAAGACCAGGGAGCGGGGGGAGTAGAACACCTCGTCATCCACCTCCTCTTGTTTACGAGGGAGACAGTGCAGGAAGGTCCAGTCTGGATTGGCCATACTTCCTGTCTGGTGTGGGTCAAACCACAACAAGAGGACGGCTATAAACCTCTAATCAAAGTGGGGGCTGTTGGTTTTCTATTTGGCGTTTCCTAGTGTTATCGGGACTGAAGTGGTTACCTTATTGGTGATCTGGTAGCCATGGAAGTCTTTTAGCCTCTTCTTCTTCTCCTCTTCCTGTCCCATGCTGACCCAGGTGTCAGTGACCAGAACATCGCTTCCTTTTGCTGCCTCCATCGGGTCAGAGGTCATAACTAACTGGGTGCCGTGCTGAGGGGACATATGACAGTATTTTACATGATTATTTTTACAAACTTGATCCCATATTTTGCAACACACTTGACAAACAGAAGCTAATGGCTATTAATGTGCGAGTTTCTGTGTTTGTTACCATACCAATTTGGAGAGTCGTTGTGCCTCCTGAACCACGCTGGCTTCTGGCCCATAACCCTGAGAGTGACATACAGAATGACGGTTTACTTTTCCACCACAAGTCATGTCTGTCCATTATTGCCCCTGTCAGTCCATTATGGCCATTATGACCCATTGCAGTCTTAACCATCCCTGGGAGGAGGGATCCCTCACTCTGCAACACTACCCATGGGGGCTGCCATAAACATATGGCCTGTGAAGCACTTGAGACTGCACCTGTGATTAAGGGCTATACAACAATTCTTTACTCGATCGACATGTATGACATCCGAATAGATTACCTACCATACTCTTCTCCATCATAATCATATATATATATATAGCATATATGTTACAAGAATTAGACAAACTTAAAAAACTCCCACGATCACATAAAGGCGAAGGAACCTTGGGGGTGGCGATCCTAAGATGGACGCCGAGTTTGGCCGCGGTCATCATGAAGGAATGGAGCACGTTGTTTCCATCTCCGATCCAGCTCACCGTCAGACCGTCCAGTTTCCCATAATGCTCCTGTAATTAAACTGGTAAGTGGCAGGATAGGAGCGACCTCGGCGTGGCTACCGTTTGCTACCCGATTCCCTGTATCCGTACGCACCGGATGTAAACGTTTTTTTACGGAACCCAGTAATTATACAACCATGAGCTGTAATTTCACAATCACTTTGGATAAAACCAAATTGAGTGACTAAATAAATCTGAATGACAACCAAAAACACATATTTGCTAAAATGAAATGTAGGCTAGTCAATTATTTAGTTGGCACGGCACCTGCAAGGTCAGAAAGTCAGCCAGGATCTGGATCGGGTGGTAAAGATCACACAGGCCGTTAATGATGGGTATGGTAGCTTCTTTCTCCAGCTCTTCCAATGTAGAGTGGCTGTACACTCTGGCCAGCACGATGTCACACAGCCCAGAGAGGACCCTGCAACGATAAGCCATAAAGCTTGGTTACTTTTCCAGCTCCATCAAGCGCAAGATTTTCATTAGACTGGGAAACACGGCCATTATCTGTCCAAACAAAAACAAGAAATACAAGCTTAAATTCTCGATGGCAAATGTTAGTGGGGAGTTGACGTCAACTCACCACTGTGACCCGAAACATTGTGACATTCTTTGTACATTTGACGCACGTTGTGAACTTAAAACCAGGAAACGGGATGGTGATAAGATTAAGGTAACGTTTTTGTGGAGGGGGTTCGGTAATTTTAGGACATTTCAAGTTCACTCATCTTTTTGTCTATGTCTTATCTGTCCATTATGTTGGATTCCTTATGTGCAAATTAAATAATTTAGACAGCATTTTTACCTCCACACAATTCTAACCTTTATGGCTTCACTTTAATCCCTAGCATACAACATGGACAAAAGTCAGTAGTCAGTTGACTAAATATAACCATGTAGATGGATAGTTAGACGTATGGATGCAACGTGTATAGAGATACCTTGCAGTGTCTGTAGAGCTCTCGTTGACACCAAGATGGATGTCTTGGGAGGTGAGGAAACACGGGTGACCTCCCAGAAGAGCAAAACCTATAAGGGATGCCATGCAACCAAACAGGTTTAGTGTTAGAAAAAAAACTGTTTTATTAATTTGCTCGATAAACAAACAATTCTTAGTCCTTATAAAACAAGAACAATTCAATACAGGCCTATTAATTGTTGCGTGTATGTGTGCAGCGTACGTGTTCACAAGATTAGCACATAAAGAGATGTTTTTGTAATGTGCAACAGAGAGTGGCCCCTCAGCACTTCTATTGTATTGTGTATGAACGGGGGCCACAGTTGCCTGAGGGATTTCAGACGGATATACTGGAGAGCACACATTTGAAGGGCCACATTTGGACCAAACTAAATAAGAATGGCAAACCCAGGCCCCCGATCTGACACCTGTTTCAGTGGACATTCTGGTTCGGGTGCTCCTCTTCTCAAATATCATGGCAATCGATTTCCCTTGTAGAAGAGGAAGGTACTAAAATAGAGAAATGGGAGTCACCATGATTTGCCAAAAATGGGACAAAAAAACGAATGAACATATTTAATATGAAGTGAACATTTCAGGAAGACAACTTATTTAGTTTGCTACCTGGTTTTCCTTTTTGATCCTCTGTTTCAAATCCCCTGACACCCACAGAAGTCTCTTGATTTCATCTGAATTAAAATCTTTCAGTGTGAGCAAACTGCGCCCCTTTAGATTCACTGAACCCAAGCACGCTGCGCCAACACTGGAAGTAAACAAACAAAGTAGGCAAGTTATTCCCTGTTATATTATTGACCGCTTATCTTTTCCTTGATTATTACCGTAATGATAAAGTTATCTGCTCGCCTTAGCTATTTAAACCACTGTATTATCTCTTACCTAAGTCCCCTCGCGTGGATTGTTTGAACATGTTTCAAACTTTTGCAAATGGAAGGGCTTATAACTAAAACTTTAGCCATTTTAAAACTCATTGAGTTGTGTATGGCAGGCTGCTAGCAAAGTTAGCAAAGTCTTTCAGAATGGGTGTTGGATTTCTGCACAACACACTGCATGCTTCAACATGCGTGGCCTCTGCGTCAAGTAAACACGCCCATAGGGCGTGTCTCTTTGACACGCTCTATTTGGAAACTTCACGAGAATTCAAGTTTAAAGATGAATTCTATGAATCTATCTGGAAATAAACGAGTAATGTAACACATTTCAAACAGTACCCTGAAGCCACAATCACAAGATAAATGCCTTATTTTTAATATCTCCTGTATTCCAATTTCCTCCAGCGATTTTCCATATGGCAAATAATAAATACATTTGAGAATTTTATATTTCTAGAGAATGTGGAAAAAGGTTTCATATTTTAAATAAGGAAAGCTAAGAGATTGGAATGAGCTTCATGTTTAATCCGTGTTTTATACACACGCTGAAACTCAAAAGATCCTCAGATTTTCCTCAGAAATGTGATCTTTTAGGACTGTCGACTACCACTGCAATTTTACTAGTGATGCTAAGAAAAAGTTCAGTAGTTTTATTTAAAATAATTTCCATGACACGAATGAATAAAAAAGCATTTACAGAGAAAAGTTTTGTGGAAATGCATTTCTTAATTGGGCGACATTGACTAACTCTTGCTTCCAAGTGTATTTATTATGGTGTGTTGGGACGACAGAGAGCGTGTCTAATAGACGAATGTATGCATAGCATATGAGAAATACTACCGCAACCACTATTGAATGGCTGCTGTCTTGACCACTGTAGGGCTTGACCACTTTATTTTGGCCCGCCCCCTCTGACGTTTCATTCATTCACCTGGTGGCCTTGTGGCGGGTTATTGGTGAACTGGGATATGATTATAGAGTGGAAATGACAGGGGAGACCGATATCGACATTCCCGGTGAGAGCATTGTCCTCTGATACCATATACATTTAGTAGCCTATCCGTACTATCGATGGCTAGTCTACGGTTTGGTGTGTGTTAAAGCTGTTGCTATTTCTGTCTTGCTGCTGCGACTTAAACGGCTAGACATCTGACAGGTTGGGTTAGGATTTAGTCAATTTGTACGCTTATTTCCCCGTTAGGTCATTTAACAATTTATTACCGTTTGTAAGGACGAACATGCCTCGGATTTAAAATTTCCCATGTGTTAAAATCTAACCCAACGTTCTCCTCAGAAAAAGGAGCCATCTTCACTTTTGGAAAGAGCAATTTTGCTGATAATGTTCAAAGTAAATTCTGGCTGAAAAACGACCATGCTGTGAAAATAGCTTGTGGGGAAGACCACACTGCTGTCATCACAGGTAGGCTGTATGACAGGGAGAATATATCCTCCCTGTCTGTAGGATCTAATACTAATGTCTTCTATTTGTGGTGATTCCCTCCCCATGCTATAATATATATATTGTATAACTGAATCCTGAATAATATATATCATCTTATGAAACCTCACTTTTTGATAAGATATCTTCCCCTCTGGCATTGGGGATGAAGAAACTCACCACTAAATAATGCATCAAGTTTTGAGTTATAAAGTGAAATCCTATCATAAATAATGTTATACAACTGTTCTTAAGTCTGCCCGTATCCCTTACAGATAAAGGAAGACTGTTAATGTTGGGTTGTAATGACTGGGGCCAACTGGGACTGGGACAGCAGAGAGCTGCTTTCACACCAACCTTTGTTAAAGGTCCTGCAAAAACTAAAAGCATATATATCAGCAATTGTTTTATTTTAAAGCAGTTTGATGTGAGTACTTGACATGTTCGTGTATGTTGTATGCTTTTTGTATATTTTTAGCTTCCAAGTCAGAGAGGGTGAAGCTTGTAGCGTGTGGAAGGGATCACACCATCATCTGTACCTGTGAGAGAAAGTTACAATATTATTTCCTACTCTTTTTAATAGTGCAGAAAGGCTCTCAACATTTATCTGTGGTTTTCTAGTTTTTGATTGGTTGTGGAGAATAGGTGAAAAGAAGTTGCGTGATTTCAATGATATGCAGATTTCTCTGAAATCGTGGCAGTTAACCAAATCACTCGGGAACCTCCGTTTTTATTTCAAATTCATCATACCATCAAAACTGATTGCAGAATAGATATAGGAATCAAACCAGTATGAGTATTTTAGAACAATCAAGTGCTTCTAAATCACAACAAAAGCATACAAAAAAAACAAGAGTACTCAAATCATCATCATTCAAATCATTTTCAGCAACCACTGAGCTGGAAAACATCCATATAACTGGTACTGTTAGTAGGCCTGTATTACACCGTTATTGTTAGGAGCATACAAGTTGTTTCCATGTATTGGGAAAGAGGACGGGGGCGTATGTCATAACACGGTTATGGTCTGTTCACAGGGTGTGGGAGTGTGTACGTCACAGGACGCAACCAGAAGGGCCAACTGGGCCTGGGTCACCGTGACGACACCACACTCTTTCAGCTGATGCCGCCGTTCTGTGACCACGCACCTATCAAGATGCTTTCTGCAGGCTGTAGCACCTCTGCCGCCTTGACAGGTAAGAGAAGGGGAGAACAATGTTTCCTCCCACCGGTCAGCTGTATTTCTTTCTCTTTGCATCACCGTGTGTCATCACTGAGGCTGTAGCCTTACTTACCCCGGCCTTTCGTCATCTGCTCCGTGTCACCACTGGCAGAGGACGGTAGGGTGTTTGTGTGGGGGGACAACTCGGTGGGCCAAATCGGTCTGGGGGCGGAGCGCTTCGCCCTGGAGCCCAGTGAACTCTCTGTGGGGCCACCGGTGATATGGGTGTCCTGTGGTGGCCACCACTCTGCCTTAGTCACAGGTACTTACACACACGTGCACACGCATGCACAGACAGACAGACGGACAGACAGACAGACAGACAGACGGACAGACAGACGGACAGACAGACGGACAGACAGACGGACGGACAGACGGACGGACGGACGGACGGACGGACGGACGGACGGACGGACGGACGGACGGACGGATGGACGGACGGACGGACGGACGGACGGACAGACAGACCGGCAGGCAGACCGAATGACCGACTGACTGACAAAATAGCGTGTGCATATGCAAGCCGGATTTTCTAACACCAGTTTTCCATTTTTATTTGAGTGAAGAAAAAAATGGAGCAAACCTCCTGGATGACATGAATGCATAATCTTTCGTGTGGTGCGGTTTGTTGCCTCAGCCAATGGAGATCTGTACACATTCGGTGAGAGTGCCAACGGAAGACTGGGTCTTTACCCGGAGCAACTGACCAATCACAGAGAGCCACAGCGGGTGCTGGCCATTCCAGAGCCGGTCATTCAGGTGTCCTGCGGAGGAGAACACACCGTGGTCCTGGCTGGTACGATACAGGACGACTGCTGCTTCACAAATAGACTGTAAAACGAAAAAAATGTTCCTATATGTTTTAGCACCAGAATATAACATAACAGGAACTGACGTAAGAGTAACGTAATGCAGTTCATTATCTTTAATGTCCTCCCTATAATTAAACAAATCAATACTTATTATTAGCTTATAATCCAAACGTCTTCTCATTTCTCTTCTGCTTTTCTATCTTCTACTCTGCGTTTTCCAGAGGAGGAGGTGTACACGTTTGGCCGAGGTCAGTACGGCCAGCTTGGCCAGGGAACCTTCCTGTTTGCCGCGGATTTGCCCAAAGCGCTGCAGCTCTTCCACCACGGCGGCGTCTGCCAGGTCACATGTGGACAGGCCCACACGGCTCTCATCACCAGTGAGCAATACATTACTCTCACAACGGGCGCTCCTCATATCATAGAAATAAATATAACACAAGAAGGGTTGCTGTGTCGTGGATCTTGGAACGACCATTCATCGCATCTGTAAGATTACATTCCTATTCCTTTTCCGTGTAAATCTTTTGAATAGGTTTTGAATAATCGTTTTATTTTGCCTGTTTGGCAAATATACCCGTGCTTCGGAACCAAAGCAATAGCTATTTGCATGCTAAACCCACATTGACGATTATGCTGCCAACTTGCCTCTAGCCTCACAAATCAGACTTTTGAATAAGTCAAAAGATGGGTGAGAAGGGCGGAAAGGTGCTTAGTTAGGGGAGTGGCACTTAGGCCCAATCCCATTTCTACCCCTTCCCCCTTCCCCTTACCCCTCCCCCTTGTTTTAAAGGGGTAAGGGGAAGGGGTAAGGGGTAGAAATGGGATTGGGCCTTAATGTCCTGAATCTTTTGACCAATCGTGTTGAAGCGCCTCTCAATTGTTAAAGGGGAGCCAAACCCCCTGACCCTGCCTTTAAAAAACGAAAACGCTGTCACCCTGTCACACTCCTGGACAGGTGTGTCATATCAACGTTTATCAGCAGGTTACCGGGTCACCACATCAACCAATCACAGGCCATGCATGCAATAGCACTTGCTTAACCTGCCGAGGGAGTCCTCTTCAATGCAAACCAATGATCTAGTCAGGGTGTTGGTGTTTGGTTCTCCTTTAAAGGGGACATATTATACCACCAGGTGTGAGTGCTATTAGCCTTACAAGTCGTTTTCGAAAATCAGCCCCATATGACATCACTAGTGGGCGTGTACCTAGATCTGTGCTGGATAGATCAGTCTAACAGCCTACCCAGTGGACTGAAGTAAACGTTGCTCCTCTATCCAGCACAGATCTAGGACACGCCCACTAGTGATGTCATATGGGGCTGATTTTCGAAACGGCTTGTAAGGCTAATCACACTCACACCTGGTGGTATAATATGTCCCCTTTAAGAGATTCAAATGGCAACACCTCCGCTAGTCGGGGATCCTCTCCATTTATTGGCAAACAAAGTACCTGCACACCTTACAGACCTCCTCAACGGCTCAAAGCCTTCATTACCATGAATTAGCAGGCCAGACTTGCAAAGGAACATTGATGCCCACCACCTTGTTCCGTTCGCTGGTTGCCTTCCTCCACAGACAATGGGCTGCTTTACACGTTCGGCGATGGTCGCCATGGGCGACTGGGGTTAGGGGAGGAAGACTTCATTAACCAGTTCCATCCCACTCTCTGCACGCGCTTCCTTCAGTTCAGCGTTCACCAAGTGAGTGGTGTGCATGTGCTGATCGTTTTTTAAACGGATGGTTTGTGATCAATAGAGCAATCTTCTAGGATATGGATTGTGTGGAAGAGGAAAGGAAGTACATTAATGGTGGTGTGTGTGTGTGTGTGTGTGTGTGTGTGTGTGTGTGTGTGTGTGTGTGTGTGTGTGTGTGTGTGTGTGTGTGTGTGTGTGTGTGTGTGTGTGTGTGTGTATCAGGTGACCTGCGGTGGTAATCACATGCTGGTGCTTGCGACAACTAGACCTCCAGATTGTGAGGTAGTGGAGATGGCCAAGGAGGCTGGCGTTGGTGATTATCACTTGGAGCTGAATTACAAGGAATTACTCCTGCAGGATCTTGATCTTCCCATCTTCTCTCGCTCGGCCCGTGCTCGTCGCAGAGACAGGGTAATCATAGTGATACACATATACCATTGTCCTCACCGCACTATCTATTAACCTCCTAAGCAGCAGCGATGTAACATAGTGTAGTGGTCATCTGTTTCCAGCAGGGGGCAGTGTTTGTCAATATTGATGAAGTTTTGATTGAGTTTAGTTGCTAAACCTCCTGTGGGAGCTAAAAATGGTATTATGCATCCATGAACTACAGAGCTGGGACGACATAGTACTTAAGGCGAGGATTTTTCAGATAACTGGTGATAACTGTGTGTGTGTGTGTGTGTGTGTGTGTGTGTGTGTGTGTGTGTGTGTGTGTGTGTGTGTGTGTGTGTGTGTGTGTGTGTGTGTGTTTCCTTTTGTCATAGGAGAGCTCAGTGGAGCAGTTTGGAGAGAAGTTTCACAACCTCCCTTCTCTAAGATCCGACTTTCCCAACACCAGATTGCCCATGTCTAGGAATGTAAAAAAGCCTAAATCGAAGGCAAAGGATATAACCACCCTTTCAATGTTACCGACACCCCCAAAAAGTACCCAGAGGAGTCCGGCTCCTGCCCCTAGATCCACATCCCACTCCCCACAAAGTCCTCTGCTGTCACCCAGACACAATAGCGACCGCCCTTCCAGGGCCACCCCTATCACCACCAGCCCTAAAGTCCCCTCTAGGGCTACTGATTCTGGGATTGAAAACCAGCCGGTACGCCCGCCCTCCGCGTCCCCTAGGTCCACACCCAAACACCACTTATCCCCAAAGATTGCAGCCAAGAAGCCACATTATCTTAGATTAACGCGACCCAACACCGACCTTCCTGGCAGGCAGAGCCCGCCGCCCAGCCCGGCCAAGATCCCCCGCCGCCACAAACAATCAGCGACAGACTACATCAACGCCCGCCAAACGGAGGAAGAGAACCGCTGTGTCCGGGAGCTTCCTTCCCCTCCACTAATGGGTACTAGGAACCTGCATTTCATCCACCTGCCGAAGTCACTTCATATAGAGCCACTTAGGGAACCCGGGCTTAAGGGTGTCAACTCATCATTGAAAAGCACTTTCCTGAACTGTGTGTTTGTGTTTGTGTGCGTGTGTGCGTGTGCGTGTGTGCGTGTGTGTGTGTGTGTGTGTGTGTGTGTGTGTGTGTGTGTGTGTGTGTGTGTGTGTGTGTGTGTGTGTGTGTGTGTGTGTCTTTTCAGAAGGTGACCCTGCACAGCAATCCATGGTCATCAGAGATGAGGCTGAGAATGATTTGGAGAAAGCAGTTGAGTCCAACACCATAGATAAGGTAAGAGGACAAGAGAAAAATTCTTGTATAGAAGGACCTAAAAATTCAAATTCACATTATATACAGTATATGAGAATATACTGTATATAATGTGAATTTGAAGCACTCTAGCCGTGTCTATTTAGCCTTAGAATATGTGTGCACTCCGGGGCAGGAAACAGCCGCGTGGTTGACTAACTTTTCCAAGAAATAAGCATAACTCAGCATGTTCTCTGTGTGTGTGCGTGTGTGTACGGTATGTATGTGTGTGCAAGCATTTTCCACTTGGAGAAACTTCGGAGTGAATTGTCGAAACATCAACAATTTTAAAGAATTCCTTCAGTTTTCTATCTGTGTCACATTGTTTGGCTTTTCCAAGGATAATTAATCCCCCCTCTGAAGTCCTGAGAGATCGGTGAATATTTCAGCAATAAACAATTTGACCACGCACACACACACACACACAAACACACACACTTTGGCACACAGCATACACTAATACACACACACACGCACACTTTGGCACACAACACCCACACACACACACAAACACACACACACACACACACACAAATTTAACTTGTGTTGTGCCTTAGAAAGTTGGCCGGCACTCTGCAGTATTTCCATCGCTTCTGATGACACACTGTGAATAACTGTCCAACATCGTTAGGGTAGTGTAACACTAGTGTGTAACACTAGTGTGTAACACTGTCTTGGGAAAGACGTCACAACGCCTGGCTGTACTGGGGAGCCGACTAGTGTCTGGGTGGATGTGTGTAGGAATTAACAAACGTGAGCAATGGACAATAGCTTCAATTCTAGATTTAATCAGAAGAGGGATGCATAAACGGTGCTCACTTAGAGAAGCCTTGATATGCTTGTATATGAAGATCAAGGTATGACGATGACTGCATCCGGCTGCGCTACCGCTACACGTCATTGCCGCTTAATTAAGTGTATTTATAATGCTTTTTATTTTAGTCCAGATGGTGTAACAAAGGACACATGCTCCCCAATCATCACCATGGTTTTATTTCATCCACCCACTAACTTCTGCTCATTAGCCTGCAACGATATTACAGTCGGTTCATAACAGACGTTGTGAGCAGACATGCATATACAAATAGAAACCTATGCATATGTCTCTATTTGATTCAGTTTTTTATACATCCTGTCAGTGAGTTTGTTAGTTAGTTGAAACTTCATCACAAAACAGTGATTTGAAAGGACAAGGACGGTTAAGGAAGGCTGTATCGCCGTGTCCATCCGGCCCAAAGCGTCCACCTATTCTGCATTTCATTTTATCCATAGAAGTCATTGTTTACCTCTTTGTAGTCATGCTATCTATTTTTTGGGGACTTTCTTTTTTCAGGAAAAGCCGAAGGGGAGACCCCTGAGGAGAGCTGTAAAAGCAGCAACAGTCGAGACGAAGGAACAAGCTCAGTCGAAGAGCAGACATCTGAAATCCGGCAAGGCCTTATCCACAGAGCTCACGCGAGCGTCCAGCTCTCAATCTCTAAAGGGGGAGGCCTCACCGCAGAACCTCAAGGAGGGGGTCTCTAAGAGCAAGCAGACGCTGATCAGACACGTTGCACCTGCCGAAAACCAAACCAAAACCGACACACAAGGTCCAAATGCGCTGACTGTTTCTATAGGAGATACTTCCATGCGAGAAGAAACCGGGACCCTAGTTAAAGACGTTGACAGAGTAGCAGGTTTCCAAAATAAGTTGACAAGAAAGCAGCAACAAGCGACCAAAGTAAACAAAAGTGGCGAGGAAAATGTAAATTCTGATGCTCCCATTAATCAAAAGTCTGCCAGCAAAGTCCTGGTTGAAGATACGCAAGAGCCAACAATCTTGCCCAAACAGGAAGAACCAGACGCATCTCTGGTCAATGTGAAAAGTCAACCTGTTGACAAAATGTCCACCGATGATAAGGTCACAAGCCAAGGAGCCGATTGGAATGGGAGAACTCTCCAACCTCAAAGGCCAAGGTCTGGTAGAATTTTTGATGGTAAAGATGCAGAAGTCGATAATGCATTCAGGGAATCTTCCTGGAATAAATCAACTCCAGTCAAACAGAAGAGACTGAGGCATACACCTATCGAGGTTCAAAGCAGAGCCGTAGAGTTTAAACCTCCCCAAAACAAGCTCTCACCTTCGACACCTGTCAAAGTTCAAAGCGACCCTGTAGAGGTAAAACCTTCCCCGAAAGACCCATGCACACCTGTTAAAGTTCCAAGTGGGAAACTCACTCCTGTGAAGGTCAAAGGCAAGACCCATGACGATTATTCAAAGAAGTCTCCACTGAGGGTAAAAAACAAACCTACTGAACATTCTGACAGACCTTCAACACATCAGGCTAAATCAATAGACACCCCAGGCTCACAAGGCACCAAGGGAGCAGAGGTTACATCAGTTTCCCCTCGGCAGCCTGAACCCACCGGGAAGGATCTCCTACTTCCTGGGGAAGATAGTATTTTTGGCGATACTCAACCGAGTTTGGGGCAAAAGGTTCTGAATAATGCAGCTGATCTTCTTCCAGCAGTGGGCGTGGCAGGCGTGGCAGCGGGCCTCCTGGGAGCAGCTGTAACCAGCGTGAGCGCTTTCCAATCGGACAGCGACACCGCCACCTCTCCGCCTTCCAGCAGCAGACCCGTTCGAGCGGAGAGCTTCATCAAGCAAAGGGCCGTCGTCCAAGAGTCCCTTTCCTCCACACATTCGTCTTTGAGATCTGATCCAAACTCAGCCGACGAACCGGAGGCCGAGGGAATCAGAAACCAGGAAAAGGAAGATGATGGGATTGTCGAAAAGGGTACATTAGTTGAACATCTAGGCGGTTCCAAGGCGGAAGAGAGGAGCGAGAGCAGCCTTTTTGAGTCAGAGTGTTCCCAACTCAAAGGAACAGAGGCTTCAGGTGGAGAGACGAGGGAAGAAACGGAGAACGTGGGGGAAGACCGTGAACGTGTCTGGGAGGGGGAGGAGGAGAGTTCAAGGGAAGAAGCAGAGAGCGACAGCAGCACAGAGGGAGACGATGGTGACGAAGACGCCGAGGAGAAAAGGGAGGAGAGGGCTGCGGCGCAGGAGAGGAGCGATACCGGGGGCAGTGTTGACAGTGAGGAAGAGGATGGTGAGAGAAGTGGGGCGGAACAAAGCCGGGAAGGCGATCAGAGTGGTGGCAGGAGCGACGACAAAGGTACAGACATCAGCCCCGATGAGGAGGAGGGAGAGGCGAAGGAGGGAGAACCACAAAGTACAAGAGGCAGCCGGGAGCCGGGTGGAGTGGGGCAGGGAGAGGAGCGGGAGGTGGAAGGGGAGAGGGGATCAGAGTCGAGTGAGCGAGGGGAAGAAAGCAGTGTGAGTTTAGAAGAGGGAACTGAAACGGACTCGGGGGGCGAGGCAGAAAGCAAGAGTAAAATCTCAGGGGAGGAAGAGGAAGACACAAGAGCAGGTGATGAAGCTGGGTCTGAGACACCTCAGGGTGAAGACAGTGCAGGGCAGGAGAATGAAGGGACGGTGGCAGGGAGTGGAGCTGAGGAAGAGGAAGGAGAAGGTCAGGGGTCAGTGGAACAGGCGGAGGAGGAGGAGGAGGAGGAGGAGAGCAGTGAAGTCAGAGCAGAGGAATTCAACGAGGAGGAGGAACAGAACATGAGTGTTGAGGAGGAGGAGCGAGATGTGGATGAAGAGGAGGCAGATGCTGACGAGAGCGAGGAGCATGAAGAGGAGGGTGAAGAAGAAGGAGAGATTGGATGGGTGAAGGGTGAAGAAGATCATAGTGGAGATGAGGAGGAGGGGGTTGAGGAAGAAGAGGGAGAAGAGGATAAAAAGGAGAATGATGAGGTAGAAGAAGGTGGAGATGATGAGGAAGAGGAAGGTGGAACGGTGGGTGAAAAGGAGGAGGAAGACGAAGAGCAGGCTGAAGATAGTGCTGGTGATGAAGAAGGGGGTGAAGAGGAGGATGTAGATCAGGAAGAAGAGGCCGGCGGTGATGAAGGTGGTGCTGAAGAGGAGTATGAAGATCAGGGGGAAGAGGGTGTTGGTGATGAAGAGGAGGGTGAAGAGGAGGATGTAGATCAGGAGGAAGAGGGTGGTGGTGATGAAGAGGAGGATGTAGATCAGGAGGAAGAGGGTGGTGGTGATGAAGAGGAGGATTTAGATCAGGAAGAAGAGGGGGGTGTTGATGAAGAGGAGGATGTAGATCAGGAGGAAGAGGGTGGTGGTGATGAAGAGGAGGAGGTAGATCAGGAGGAAGAGGGTGGTGGTGATGAAGAGGAGGATGTAGATCAGGAAGAAGAGGGTGGTGTTGATGAAGAGGAGGAGGTAGATCAGGAAGAAGAGGGTGGTGGTGATGAAGAGGAGGATGTAGATCAGGAGGAAGAGGGTGGCGTTGATGAAGAGGAGGAGGTAGATCAGGAGGAAGAGGGTGGTGGTGACGAAGAGGAGGATTTAGATCAGGAGGAAGAGGGTGGTGGTGATGAAGAGGAGGAGGTAGATCAGGAGGAAGAGGGTGGTGGTGATGATGAGGAGGATGTAGATCAGGAGGAAGAGGGTGGTGGTGATGAAGAGGAGGAGGTAGATCAGGAGGAAGAGGGTGGCGTTGATGAAGAGGAGGAGGTAGATCAGGAGGAAGAGGGTGGTGGTGACGAAGAGGAGGATTTAGATCAGGAGGAAGAGGGTGGTGGTGATGAAGAGGAGGAGGTAGATCAGGAGGAAGAGGGTGGTGGTGATGAAGAGGAGGAGGTAGATCAGGAGGAAGAGGGTGGTGGTGATGAAGAGGAGGAGGTAGATCAGGAGGAAGAGGGTGGTGGTGATGAAGAGGAGGAGGTAGATCAGGAGGAAGAGGGTGGTGGGGATGAAGAGGAGGAGGTAGATCAGGAGGAAGAGGGTGGTGGTGATGAAGAGGAGGAGGTAGATCAGGAGGAAGAGGGTGGTGGTGATGAAGAGGAGGAGGTAGATCAGGAGGAAGAGGGTGGTGGTGATGAAGAGGAGGAGGTAGATCAGGAGGAAGAGGGTGGTGGTGATGAAGAGGAGGAGGTAGATCAGGAGGAAGAGGGTGGTGGTGATGAAGAGGAGGAGGTAGATCAGGAGGAAGAGGGTGGTGGTGATGAAGAGGAGGAGGTAGATCAGGAGGAAGAGGGTGGTGGTGATGAAGAGGAGGAGGTAGATCAGGAGGAAGAGGGTGGTGGTGATGAAGAGGAGGATTGGATGGACGAAGAGGAAAATGTGTCGGAGGCCGAGGATGAAAAGATCCGAAAGGAAGAA
>NC_079431.1:7483472-7493472 GCF_026213295.1 Gadus chalcogrammus
TCACTGACGTGAGAGCAACTCTATTCACTATTCATTAGATGCAATTCAAAATACACATTTCCAAAAAAAAGCAATTATTCCAGCTCTCGCGATTTAAATCCAGCGGGGTCTTTCCTGACTTTGTTTTGTCGCATAAACGAGCCCCGTTGAGTGGACATGTGGTGTGTTCTCCCCCCTGGGGGGCGCAGTGCGCCGCTGCAGTCCTCTGTTCCCCTCTGACAACGGCTACATGAAGTGCGACGGCGACGGGGACAACTACGGCGCCACCTGCCACTTCACGTGCACGGGCGGCTACGAGCTGACCGGCAGTGCCGCCAGGGTGTGTCAGTACGGCCTCATCTGGTCCGGCACCGACACCAACTGTGCACGTAGGCTACCAAACAAACACACACACATGCATGTACGCACACACACACACGCATGCATGCATGAACACACACGCATACGCAAACCAACAGACAAACACACACACTCATATATGTGCACATTCATGTGGGCACACACACACACACATGCGCAAACATACACGCACACACACAACTATGCACACACACAAATAATCACCAACAGGCTATTATTTATTTAATGATTTGGCAGGTGATTTTATCCACAACAGCTTTCAGTGAATCTTTATATAAAGTTAAATTAATGGTAGGCCTTATTCATTCAAGACTGCTATTTCAAGTTAGCTCCAGTCGAAATGCTGGTCAAATACACACTTCTTGCATCGATGGCAGACGTCCCCCAGACATGTTTTGCTGGATGGAAGTCTGATGAAGGGGTTCGGGTCCGCTTGTCTAATGTAACACAACACGCATTCATGTATATTTTATTGACGCTGAATATCACAAGGATTTCTGTCAGCTCATTTGAAGCATCTTTCATGCTATGTTTTGAAATCAAAAAGTGTAGTAGTTGGATATCGTTATTTAAACTTTCTTTTATATCTCTTTTGCTGGCCTGTAATTCAGCTGCTCTGACAGCCACATCTCCTGGATTAATATTGTTGGTATATATCATTTTAACACCTTCTTACATACTTAATACTCCTTACAGATACACTAACTACTTGTTATTAGTATTATTCTTCAGAATATGAACAGATTAAAACTTACTGCATGTCCTTAGTATTATTCCTCAGAATATGAACAGATTATTCTTAATACTCCTTCTTGCTATTATTTCTCAGAATGTGAACAGATTTCACTTACTAGTTGTCCTTAGTATTATTCCTCAGAATGTGAACAGGTTTACACTTACTAGTTGTCCTTAGTATTATTCCTCAGAATGTGAACAGGTTTACACTTACTAGTTGTCCTTAGTATTATTCCTCAGAAGGTGAACAGGTTTACACTTACTACATGTCTTTAGTATTTTGCCTCAGAAGGTGAACAGGTTACCACTCACTACTTGTCCTTAGTATTGATCCTCAGAAAGTGACCAGGTGGTCCCAGGTGTGTCTGATAACCCTAACGTACTGACGGGTCTGTCGTGTGGCAGCCATGAACATCAACGTGGGCGTGCGCAGCGCGGCCGCACTATTGGACCAGTTCTACGAGAAACGGAGGCTGCTGGTCGTCTCAGCGCCGACCGCGTCCAATCACTACTACCGCTTCCAGATGACCAACCTCCAGGTGGTACAACACACACACACACTCATGGACACACACACTCACACACCAACAAATGCAAACGCTCATGCACCGACCGCACGTACAGACATACACACACCCATGCACACACACACACACACACAGACATACACACACACACACACACACACACATGTATGCAAACACAAAGCAACCCTCACAAGCTCGTACACACACACACAAACACACACACACACACACACACACACACACACACACACATTCAGGGAGAAGACAGACGTGGGGTCGATTTGTATTATAAATATGTATATGAGTAATAGGCATCGATTTGGTGAGCCAGTGTCTATCCGCGGGGGCGTGACCGTTCCCCTGCCGTCATCTGGATTGAGATAAATGATGGAGAGAGGGAAGGAGACGGAGCCCGAGGAACAGAAAATGTCATGGAAATAACGAGTCTGACAAGGCTGCATCAGGAGTTGGATGTCTTCCTCCTGACAGACTGAACGCCTGACCTTTGAAAGTCATTGTTTATTTTCAAACACTGAAATATAACAGACCACAGCGCGGGCCTGATTAGAATTTAGCCAACCCACCACGCACCAGGGGCGGTATGGACTTGTTGGAGTGGTTTATGTTTGTTTTGTGTCTAAGATGCCACCCTTGTTATTTTTCATGAAGCCCTTTCAATTTAATACTAAAGTGTGTGTGTGTGTGTGTGTGTGTGTGTGTGTGTGTGTGTGTGTGTGTGTGTGTGTGTGTGTGTGTGTGTGTGTGTGTGTGTGTGTGTGTGTGTGTGTGTGTGTGTGTGTGTGTGAACAGCCAGCCCAGTGTGGTCTGGACCTCCGACATGTGACCGTGGTAGAGCTGGTGGGGAACTATCCGGCCCAGATCGGTCGGATTCGACACAGGATCCTCTCCCCAGGACTGGCCCTGCAGCTCAGGTGACTCCCTCTGTTCCTCCTTACCTCCCCCCTATCTCCCACCCTAACTTCCTCCCTGAAACCCTCCCTATCTAGCTATCAATCTCCCTCCCTGTCTCTCTACCTCCCTCCCTCCCTCCCTCCCTACCTAGCTCCCTCCCCTATCTCTCTACCTCAGTCCCTCCCTCCCTATCTCTCTACCTCCCTCCCTCCCTATCTCTCTACCTAGCTCTCTCCCTATCGCTCTACCTCCCTCCCTCCCTCCCTCCCTCCCTCCCTATCTCTTTACCTCCCTCCCTCCCTGTCTCTATACCTCACTCCCTCCCTATCTCTCTACCTCCCTCCCTCCCTCCCTCCCTCCCTATCTCTCTACCTAGCTCCCTCCCTATATCTCTACCTCCCTCCCTCCCTCTCTACCTCCCTCCCTCCCTATCTCTACCTAGCTCCCTCCCTATCTCTCTACCTCCCTCCCTCCCTCCCTCTCTACCTCCCTCCCTCCCTATCTCTAGCTAGCTCCCTCCCTATCTCTCTTCCTCCCTCCCTCCCTCCCTCTCTACCTCCCTCCCTCCCTCCCTATCTCTCTACCTAGCTCCCTCCCTATCTCTCTACCTCCCTCCCTCCCTCCCTCCCTCCCTCCCTCCCTCCCTCCCTCCCTCCCTATCTCTCTACCTAGCTCTCTCCCTACCGCTGGCCTTTTTTCCGTAATTGTATTATTTCTGTCTCTTGCATACCAGATGCAATCTGAAAAGATCAGCTCTCCCTCCATCCCTCCTTACCTCCCTACACATTTCTCCTTCTGCCTCCGTCCCTAACTCCCTCCCTCCCACCCTGCCTCCTTTTATACTCCCCTATATCCACCCCTACCTCCATGCCGCCCCCCCCTCCCCCCCCCCCTCCCCTCTCCCTCCCCCCTCCCCCCAGCCCCACACTGAGCTGATGTGTGGTTGTGGTTCCTCTCCCCCAGGCTGCTGCTGCAGCTCTCTCAGAGGACGTTCAGCATGGTGCTGCTGGACAAGCAGGGACTGGACAAGATGCGCTACACCTTCCCCATCACCGCCGCCGAGATCTTCACCACCATCGACACCTTCCCCCTGCGCAAGGAGGAGGAGCTGCTGCAGCAGGAGGCCGGCCAGAACTGTCAGGCCTAAAGCCCGCCCGGTCCGTCAGTGGATTGCGCGTCGCAACCGCCACGCCGCAGTGGTTATTTTTATATTGATGCTGTCGGTTAAGGTCCAGAGTTGTCCAGAGAGAGAGGAAGCAAAACCACAAGAACAACCCACAGAAATGTCCCCTCCCTCCATTGAGAAGTCCCTGCACCTGTGGTTATTAGGCAAGATGGTTTCCCTCGGCCAATCAGGTGAGAGATGCCGTGATTAGTCAGAAACGAGCCGGGAGCTGTCTGAAAAGTTCATTGGCTAATACAGAGGCCGGCAACTCGAAACAGAGTATTTCCTCACTAATAGCCGAGAGATAGCTTTAGCATTTATAACAAATAACAAACACACTAAGATGATTGCTCTAAAATCTTTCCTACAGCACCTTTAACAGAAAGATATTTGTCTAAGGTGCTTCAATCGTCAGTCTGAACGGATTTGTGTGCGTACAAAACATGCAAGTGTGTTAGTATGTTAATGTGTGTTCGTCTGTGTGTGTGTGTGCTGGCATTCAATATTAATAAATGCCATTTCAAGAGTTGGGTCAACCGAAAGGGTTTTTCTAAATCTCAAAAATCGATGATTTGTGGGATTCATTACAATCATATTGATTTTCTGTTCCGTCGGTCTGTATTTTATCATTCATTATTTTCCATTATCGAATCATTTATTTGATACATGAACACGAATGGCAAAATATCTTTAGCTGCCTTATATTTATGTTTCATTGTTTTTTTTAAGCCATGTACGCAGTTTTCAAATACAAAATATGGGCATATGTACAAGACAGTTATGCTGGTGTATCTGCATGCTGTGTCAATGTACCCAAACCTAATTAAACATGTCTCTTCAGACCAACAGGTGTTCTGTGTTTACTGCCTGTAGTTTCAGGTAGGAGAAATTCCCAAGTGCACGTGCCGTTCTGGCTCTGAAAACGCCTGCTTCAGGGAAAAATGCTTGTTCAGAAGAAGAAAAGAGCGATACCATCCATGTGGATGCATTCTCACCACAAAACGCATTTATTCAGGAAACGTATTTTACAACTGGAAATACAAATGACCAAAAATGAATGCAAAAGAAACCAGACAAAAAAACAGACCAGTGAAGATAATGTGCTCTTTATTTAAAAATATTCTGGCAACACGATTCAGACACAATGGGGGCAGTCCTATAGATCGATACGGGCTGCCGTTGATAACAAGGTGGCCCGTACTGGCGGACACAAACAGAACACAGAGACTAGTACATGCTCTACGCTTTAGGGGTTCTGCAGCATTGTGCTCTTGTCTACAGTAGGACTGTACATTGAACGCCACGGGTTGTTGATGTCTTTTGTCTGTTTGCACATGTTTCCGTCCTTCGATCCGTGATTGGCCAGGTTTAAAACAGGGCGCCGTGAGGGTTGGGTGTGTTGCTGTGTTTGTGTGTTCGGTGCGAAGGGTGGTGGGGTGTTTGGGTGGTGGGGTGTTCGGGGGGGGGTTTGGACTCAAACACAGGTGATTCACCAGGGTGCTTGAGATGCAGTGGCAGTCCCCCCCCCCCCCCCCAAAACCGGTGGGACAAATCGATGACTAATTATATTCCCACCCTCTCAAACACACACACACACACGCGCACACACACGCCCCTCAACCTCAAGCAGAGGAGACCGAGGACGTCGTGCTGACTCACTCGCTCTCTGATCACAGTCTCCAGGCGGAAATTCTTTTTGGACTGTGAACACACACACACACACGTCACTCGTGTTCACACTGACACGCTCGCCCCGCTGACGCACACACCCCTATGTGTGTGTGTGTGTGTGTGTGTGTGTGTGTGCGTGTGTGTGTGGGCTTTTCTTCTGTTTATTAGTTTTGCTCGGGTGTGACTACAGCCTCACTTCCTTTACGTTTGACCTTCGCTTTTCATTCATGACGCTGATACAGTGTCATGTGAACTGCTCAAACCAACGCCATCTCTCTCTCTCTCTCTCTCTCTCTCTCTCTCTCTCTCTTGCTCTCTCTCTCTTAAAAAACCTGTTTGCCCCGAGGCGTCCCATCCCAGCGTCCGTGTGCTTCGATGTGTGTTCTCCCAACACTGGGGGCGCCTTGCCCCATCGCCCACGCATGAATGTACACGTTTACACAACGACACATGCAACAATTGGAAGGGAGAACTTGTTGTGCATTCATCGATCGTAGCGCCGACCAGGAGCCACGGAGGGGGGGGGGGGGGGGGCGCGGCTACTGGAGCAGGGAGGCGTGGGTGACCATGTGCTTATCGCTCACTAGCATGTGTGTGTGTGTGTTAAAGTACAGTGCCTGTGTTGGTTCTCTAACATACGGTCGTTTATATACAGCAGTGCTTGGTCGTGAAGAGGGGCTCCGGCGGGTCTCAGGGGGTGTAAGGCATGACTGTGGTGGTTGGAGATGTGCTGCCGCCGGCAGGGGTACTGGGAGGCAGATGGGGCAACAGGAAGGAGGTGGCGGTGGTGGGGGGCGGCGGTGATGTCGTCGAGACAGCAACGCTCTGCAGCAGTCTCATTTGGTTGGTGGTGGTCGGTGTGGTGGTTGTTGTTGTTGATGCTTCATCTTTGAGTCAATGATTGTTTACATGGCCTTCTGTTGGCCTTCTCTCTCTCTCTCTCTCTCTCTCTCTCTCTCTCTCTCTCTCTCTCCCCCTCTCTCGTCCCAAATTCACACCACTTTTCTATCCTTCTCTCCCCATCCCCCTCGTTCTCTCACCCCACTCTCCCTCATCCAGCAGCTCTTAGTCTTTCTCTCACCCCCACTCTCTCAGTCTGTCTCCCTATCTCACCGCCTGTCTCTCTCTCACCCCTCCTCTCCCTCTCCATCATCCCCCATCCCTCTCTCAATCACCCCCCCCCCTTTCTCTCTCCCTAGAGAGAGACTGTGGTGATTATCCCTCTCATCCCTTGTCCCCCCCCCCTCCCTCCCTCTCTCTCCCCCCTCCCTCCCTCCCCTCCCCCTCCCTCCCCCTCCTCCCTCACGTGTCGTGGTGACGCCCCATGCTAGAGCGCAGCATCAGAGTGCACTCCTGGGGGATCTCCGGGTTCTCCATCATGCGCTGCCACAGCTGCTGCTCCTCTCCCGAGGAGTCCATCCAGTCCACCTCGTTCCCGTAGCTGAGGCCTGGTGGGGGGTTGGGGGGGGGGGGGGGGGGTGAGGGGGGAGGAGAGGGGGTGAGGTACAGAGCGTTCCGTTTGTTCTGCTGGTCTTCTGGTTTTTTAATCAAACCAGATTGCCTCAAGGAAAGACATAATACTTTGAGGAGTCTTCCTGGAACTATGAGACTGTGTCCTGGACTGACCTCGTGGGTAGGGGGGTGACTAACATGTTTACAATGCTCTGACACGCTGTAGCTGTTGCCAGTCCGGGGTAATGTTTCCTTGCCAACACGTACTGTAGGTACACAAACGCACACACTGACAACCCACCTGCCATGCACGCAAACGCACACACACACGCACGCGGGCACGCACACGCGCACGCACACGCAGACGGCACGATGCCAACGCATAGACATATACAAACCCTGACAACACCCAAACACAGATACATACACACACATACTCACACACACACAAACCAAAACACCAAACTCCACAAACACACACAGTGCCAACCCCTACACACACACACACACACACACACACACACACACACACACACACACACACACACACACACACACACACACACACACACACACACACACACACACACACACACACACACACACGGTGCACCCACCAGTGCCGGCGCCCAGCCTGACTCCTCCCAGGAAGACGTTGCTGGCCAGGGCCTCCTTGTCCCAGACGGTGAGCTCCAGACACACGTTCTCCAGGTCGCCGGGCTGCAGGCCGCAGTAGGTGAAGGTGTGGTTCCAGCGCGGGCTCACCGTGCGCCGCTCCACCGCCGTCTTGTGCTTGGTGGACTTGTTGCTGTCCGGCAGGAGGTATCTGGAGAGAGAGAGGGGAGACGCTCCTGAACTGTGCGACGTTGTATATATAGATTGTATGCATACCGTTTTTTTGGGCGTTTCTTGTACGAAGAGTATATTATGAAAAAAAAAAAAGATTGTATTGTAAATTATGGCTACATTTTTCTACAGTTAAGATGAATTGATATTACCAGCTTGTACAAAAGACTCAATCAACAGGCATGATTCAAAGGACTTGGATTACAAGGGAGCCAGAAAAACTAAACTCTTGAGTGTTTGAGACAAACATTCAGTCAAGTGTATTCAAACACTATTTTCTCCATTCCAAAGCAATCGGCTGCTCCGATATGTGTTGAAATGTAATGCATAATAAATGAAGACTAACCACATAGAACAGAGCACTCAATTATCAGTTGCAAGGTAACACCCCCAGCATTGAGTTTTTCTGTCTCCCCTGTAATCCAAGCCTTTTGGATTATGCCTTTAATGGTGCCGTCATCATAAGCCTAGTACAAATGTGTACAATTGTTCAGGGATTTTGATCCTTATATCAATGGCAGTAAATCCCAGTTTTAAGCGTTGCTTTAATGCGATAATCCTAAAAGCTAAATATTTCCCCAGAACCCCCTTTTTTGTTATTCGTCTTGAGGCCCCTTTCACACTCGATCCAAAAACCCACTTAAACTGCAACATCTGTCTTTTGTCTTTAGTTGGAAAGGTTACAACCGACATTCGTTCCCGGACCAACTGACTCTGCAGTAGTTGTGGGAATTTATCGGCTCCCGCGCGGCTCGGCAGTGATGGAAACAGGCCTCCCGGGTGGACCCGTGGGAGAGCTAACAAAAACCGTTAACATTTGCTCTGGGTTTCACGCAGCTTGGTACTGTTTATACGACCCCTGTTTTACCACTCCTTCCTGACGTGGAAAGTGACACATCAGAACCAAACCCAAAGGCGTAATCTTCTAAAGCCAACGGGAACAGGTCGACTACTTTAGAAGGTTTTCCCGCCTTTAAAAACGTGAGTATATACCTGCTCTTTTTAGTGGAAACGGGGTATCATCTGGTGAAAGCCAGGTAGTATAACAGACACTGGCGGTTAAATGAACAGCCCTTTCCCCTCAGGGTGGGTTTATAGGAAGCTTTTATAGCTTCCCATAGACGCTCCCTTTGTGCGGTGCTTCTGCTGACAGGGGGTGCGATGGAGATGGACTGAGCGAGGGTCTCACCCCTTGACGAAGGGGTCCGAGGTGCCCCCAGACTTGACGGCCGTGAGGTTCTTTGCTTCCTTGACCAGAAGCTCCACCATGCCCCCTTTGGGAAGCATGAAGCGACTGGTCTTGTTGCCTTTCAAGAAGCTCTTCTTGTTCACTGAGGAGGGAAGAGAACATGATGGGAGCACTTTATAATAAGGGAACATTAATGAACTGATCATCAACGTTAGTAATTGCAATGATAGGCATTATCCAGCAGTTAATTAACAGATAACTAACTAGTAATCATCTACTAGTTGTGTTCATTGTTACTAATGGTGTTCATGTTAACTTAGGAAATGGTTTTCACGTTAACTAAGGTATTCAATTATACATGAATTAATAAGGTACATAAATATTGATAGTACTTATAGAGATTATATTTGTTTGGCATATGTGTGGGAGGCTGAAGTTAGCTTCCTGAGACCATGCTGACCTCAGTAGGTCACAATCTATTTCTCTCGGCAGATCAGTTTGTGCAGAATTTGGAAACAATGAGGAAAGTGTACAAATCTACTGAGGAATCGAAACCATTTCATATGAAATGACCAAATAATGATGTTAAAACAGCCACTGTGCACAGATGACTTTTCTCAGAGGAGAAGACGTTCCTGCTCTACTTCAAACCGGATTTGGCGAGAGCGATGACAGCAAGAGATTCACTTAGTTGTCTAATCTGATTGGTTTGAATCTCTTTAGCGTATAGCCGCGGCCCTGCGTGGATCTCAATCGATCCCCAGCCAAGGCCACACTGACAGGCTGATGGCATGCATTTAAAACCACTCTGAGCTGGAGGGTTTGTGAATGACTGTGGACCAGGTCCGGAGGTAGTGACAGGTTCTTACTGTGAACCTGGTCTGGGGGCAGTGAGAGGGTCTTACTGTGAACCAGGTCCGGAGGTAGTGAGAGGGTCTTACCTTGAACCTGGTCCAGAGGGAGAGTGAGGTTCTTCTCAGCTGGGATGTACTTCAGAACCACAGTGAGTTCTCCTTTGTACTGCATCGAGGAGTCAATACTGTTGTCCACCTACACACAGATTAACCACATTCAACCAATGGCCACCGTGTGTGTGTATCTGTGTGCATGAGTGTATACATATTTAGTTTTATGTGTGTTCAT